>NC_092090.1:87412718-87712718 GCF_045679555.1 Salvelinus alpinus
ATGGCTGTAGCAGTTCCTGATTGACCCTGACATTGCTGAGAATGAAACATACAGTTTGCATACAGTATAAATAAACTACATACATGTTACATTTACCTTGTCAATGTGTTACCATATTATGTCAAATTAGATACAACTGTAAAATCTAAAATAGAAAAGATACTAGCTATGCTCACTAGCTGAAGTGAAGTCACTACCTTGACAACCAGGGCAAGCTTTGTAGCCTTCTACACCGTTTGTGTTTGTGTTTGCTAGCAGAATGCATCTTCTACTTTTTTCCTTCTCTGTCACAATGTTTGCCTTAATTTTGTTGTTTTGTTCTACGTGAAGGTTCAAAGTTTTCATTCCCACTTCCTCTGTTACCTGCCTGTCTCTTTCCTTCTCCTGACAAACAATATCTCTCCTCACCTGTCTCCCAACCCCCACTTCCTCTGTTACCGGCCTGACTCACTTCTTCTCCTGACAAAATGTTTCTCTCCTCACTTTTCTCCCTTCCCTCTGTCTCACTCATCATATATCCTTCTCCTCCACTCGCTCTACTTTTTCTCTCTCATTCTCAATCCCATTAAACCTTTCCCTCCCTCCCTCCCTCCCCCTCTTTCTCCTCTGTCACCCTCTCCCCATGATCATTTCCCTTACCAACCCTTCCTCTCTTTCTCTTTCTCTCTCCCTCCTTCCCCGCTTTTCACTCTTTCTCAGATGTCAGATCAGAGTCTAGTCTTCCATTCACCCTGTCATCACATTTTTCACACAGCACTATCCCTTAATTGGGCCTGTATCATCATATCGTGTAGAGTACCTGGACGCTGTAGAAGATGAAAGATGGCCTCGATCTTTTCCTTACACACACACGCACATTTATGTACACACAATAGTGTGTACTAACCACGCTAACCCCGCTAAAGGGGACCTGGCATAAGCTATCGTCAGCCCCCCCCCACCCCCCCCCCCACACACATACACGCAAACACACAAACACACGCACACACACACAGAAATACACATACACACCTGGAGTGGTCAGATGCACTTAATAGGGGAGACATGGGATCCTTGTGTGATACCCTGAACACCGTAACACCTTCAGTATTGACATAAAGTGCAGTTGGTGTGATTGTAAGAGCATGACAGGTGAGTGAGGAATCTGAGTTTTTCCAATATCATTTGTTTCATCTTTCACTGGTTCTATGAGGAGACATAGGATGCCCTGCAAGCTAGTGTCATACTCTGTTTTTAAACACTCTTCTCAGTTCAGGATCTTAAAGATTGTGGGGGTTATGTTTGTTCATATGCTTATTCTATATTGTCTGTTTCTTTGTGTGTGTACAGATATGACACATTCACAGTCTAAGATGCACTCTCTACCGAGTTCCAAACTGCCTCTGGAAGCAACGTCAGCACAAGAACTGTTAGTCGGGAGCTTCATGAAATGGGTTTCCATGGCCGAGCATCCGCACACAAGCCTACGATCACCATGCACAATGCCAAGCGTTGACTGGAGTGGTGTAAAGCTTGTCGCTATTGGACTCAGTGGTTACGGGTTCTCTGGAGTGATGAATCATGTTTCACCATCTGGCAGTCTGATGGACAAATATGGGTTTGGCGGATGCGAGAAGAACGCTACCTGCCCCGAATGCATAGTGTCAACTGTAAAGTTTGGTGGATGAGGAATAATAGCCTGGGGCTGTTTTTCATGGTTCGGGCTAGGACCCTTTGTTCCAGTGAAGGGAAATCTTAATGCTGCAGCATACAATGACATTCTAGACACGTCTGTGCTTCCAACTTTGTGGAAACAGTTTGGTGAAGGCCCTTTCCTGTTTCAGCATGACAATGCCCCAGTGCACAAAACGAGGTCCATAGAGAAATGGTTTGTTGAGATCAGTGTGGAAGAACATGACTGGCCTGCACAGAGCCCAAACCTCAACCCCATCGAACACCTTTGGGATGAATTGGAACGCTGACTGCGAGCCAGGCCTAATCGCCCAACATCAGTGCCCAGCCTCACTAAAGCTTTTGTGGCTGAATGGAAGCAAGTCCCTGCAGCAATGTTCCAACATCTAGTGGAAAGCCTTCCAAGAAGATTAGAGGCTGTTATAGCAGCAAAGGGGGGATCAACTCCATATTAATGGCAATGATTTTGGTATGAGATGTTCAACGAGCAGGTGTCCACCAAATTTTGGTCATGTAGTGTATATATACAGTACCAGTCAAAAGTTGACACACCTACTAATTCAAGGGGTTTTCTTTATTTCTACTATTTTCTACATTGTAGAATAATTGTGAAGACATCAAAACTATAAAATAACACTTATGGAATCATGTAGTAACCAAACAAGTGTTAAACAAATAAAAATATATTTTATATTTGAAATTCTTCAAAGTAGTCACCCTTTGCCTTGATGACAGCTTTGCACACATTTGGAATACTGTAGAACGGTAGAGAGGTAAAAAGACAGTATGGCACATAGGGGAGAGTGGGGTAAGTTGAGATGGGAGTCGGGTAAGTTGAGCCATGTTTTACATTCAGCATTACTCCGTCAAGGGAAGTATAGTATTCTTTCTGGCGAAGATATCATCTACATATAGTTCAGGATGTTGTGTATCCCTGGAAATAATCAGAATGAATGTAAACATTACAGTTTTGAAAACATGACTTGTCCAAAAAAAGTGGTCTCTTGGCTTACACCGGGTATGGGATAAGCTGAGCAGCGGGCCAGAGTAAGTTAAGCTGCTGTAACGATTCTCTAATTCCTCCTCCTCGGACAAGGAGAGGAGAGAGGGATCTGAAGACCAATGTGCAGCGAGGTATGATGACATAACTGATATTTATTGAATTACGAAACGAACACGAAAACACTTGAAAATTACAAAATAACAAACACGACGTAGACAGACCTGAACATGGAACTTACATACAACATGAAGAACGCACGAACAGGTACACGACTACAAACAAACGCTACAGTCCCGTGTGGCACGAACATACATACAGACACAGGAGACAACCACCCACAACGAACACTGTGAAACAACCTACCTAAATATGACTCTCAATTAGAGGAACGCCAAACACCTGCCTCTAATTGAGAGCCATACCAGGCAACCCTTAAACCAACATAGAAACAGACAACATAGAATGCCCACCCAAACTCACGTCCTGACCAACTAACACATACAACAAACTAACAGAAATAGGTCAGGAACGTGACATAACCCCCCCCCCCCTTAAGGTGCGAACTCCGGGCGCACCAGCACAAAGTCTAGGGGAGGGTCTGGGTGGGCATCTGACCACGGTGGTGGCTCAGGCTCCGGACGCTGTCCCCACACCACCATAGTCACTCCCCGCTTCTGTATCCCCCTCCCAATGACCACCCTCCAACTAAACCCACCTAAATGAAGGGGCAGCATCGGGATAAGGGGCAGCACCGGGATAAGGGGCAGCAGCTCCGGGCTGAGGGACTCTGGCAGGTCCTGGCTGAGGGACTCTGGCAGGTCCTGGCTGAGGGACTCTGGCAGGTCCTGGCTGAGGGACTCTGGCAGGTCCTGGCTGAGGGACCTGCCAGATGGCTGAGGGACTCTGGCAGGTCCTGGCTGAGGGACTCTGGCAGGTCCTGGCTGAGGGACTCTGGCAGGTCCTGGCTGAGGGACTCTGGCAGGTCCTGGCTGAGGGACTCTGGCAGGTCCTGGCTGGACGGCTCTGGCAGGTCCTGGCTGGACGGCTCTGGCAGGTCCTGGCTGGACGGCTCTGGCAGGTCCTGGCTGGACGGCTCTGAAGGCTGGTCCTGGCTGGACGGCTCTGAAGGCTGGTCCTGGCTGGACGGCTCTGAAGGCTGGTCCGGTCTGGCGGAAGGCTCTGGCTGATCCGGTCTGGCGGAAGGCTCTGGCTGATCCGGTCTGGCGGAAGGCTCTGGCTGATCCGGTCTGGCGGAAGGCTCTGGCTGATCCGGTCTGGCGGAAGGCTCTGGCTGATCCGGTCTGGCGGAAGGCTCTGGCTGATCCGGTCTGGCGGAAGGCTCTGGCTGATCCGGTCTGGCGGAAGGCTCTGGCTGATCCGGTCTGGCGGAAGGCTCTGGCTGATCCGGTCTGGCGGAAGGCTCTAGCGGCTCCTGTCTGGCGGACGGCTCTGTAGGCTCTTGGCAGACGGGCGGCTTTGCAGGCTCATGGCAGACGGGCAGCTTTGCAGGCTCATGACAGACGGGCAGTTCAGGCGCCGTTGGGCAGACGGACAGTTCAGGCGCCATTGGGCAGACTGGCAGTTCAGGTGCCGCTGGGCAGACGGGCAGTTCAGGCGCCGCTGGGCAGACGGGCAGTTCAGGCGCCGCTGGGCAGACGGGCAGTTCAGGCGCCGCTGGGCAGACGGGCAGTTCAGGCGCCGCTGGGCAGACGGGCAGTTCAGGTGCCGCTGGGCAGACGGGCAGTTCAGGCGCCGCTGGGCAGACGGGCAGTTCAGGCGCCGCTGGGCAGATGGGCACACCTGTAGGGAGGAGACGGAGAGACAGCCTGGTGCGTGGGGCTGCCACAGGACCCACCAGGCTGGAGAGACCTACAGGAGGCTTGATGTTAAGAGGCACCTGAAGGACCGGGCTGTGGGGGAGTACTGGAGCTCTGGTGCGCAGCCTTGGCACCACTCCCCCAGGCTGGAATACTACACCAGCCCGTACCCTCCAGAGTGCAGGCACAGGTTGAACCGGGCTGTGGATGAGCACTGGAGATCTAGTGCCTACTACGCGCACTTCTCTCTTAGGCTCTACTACCACATTTGCCCGGTACGAGCGGAGCGTAGGCATAGGACGCACTGCACCCTCCCAGCGCTCCGGAGACACAGCACGCAGAGCCGGCGCAGGATACCCTGGACCGAAACTGCGTACCGGAGACCAAACGCGCTGAGCAGGCACAATACGCCCCGGCTGGATGCCCACACTCACATGACACTTTCGGGGGGCTGCTCTATAGCGCACCGGGCTATGGGCACGCACTGGCGACACCGTGCGCTTAACCGCATAACACGGTGCCTGACCAGTGACGCGTTGCTTATAATAAGCACGAGGAGTGCGCTCAGGTCTGCTACCTGGCTTAGCCACACTCCTCTCTAGCCCCCCCCCAAAAAAAATTCTGGGGTTGCCTCTCGTACCTGTCCCGCTGCCGTGCTGCCTCCTCATATCGCCGCCGCTCAGCTTTCGCTTCCTCCAGCTCAGCTTTGGGGCGGCGATACTCCCCAGCCTGTGCCCAGGGTCCTTCTCCGTTCAAGATCTCCTCCCATGTCCATGAATCCTGGGATCTCTGCGGTTGCTGTCGCTGCCCTTTTCCCCGCTGCTTGGTTCTGGTAATTTGGTGGGTGGTTCTGTAACGATTCTCTAATTCCTCCTCCTCCTCGGACGAGGAGAGGAGAGAGGGATCTGAAGACCAATGTGCAGCGAGGTATGATGACATAACTGATATTTATTGAATTACGAAACGAACACGAAAACACTTGAAAATTACAAAATAACAAACACGACGTAGACAGACCTGAACATGGAACTTACATACAACATGAAGAACGCACGAACAGGTACACGACTACAAACAAACGCTACAGTCCCGTGTGGCACGAACATACATACAGACACAGGAGACAACCACCCACAACGAACACTGTGAAACAACCTACCTAAATATGACTCTCAATTAGAGGAACGCCAAACACCTGCCTCTAATTGAGAGCCATACCAGGCAACCCTTAAACCAACATAGAAACAGACAACATAGAATGCCCACCCAAACTCACGTCCTGACCAACTAACACATACACCAAACTAACAGAAATAGGTCAGGAACGTGACAGCTGCCTACAAATTTCTGTAATGAATTAAATATTACCACTACCTTTTAAAACCAGGTCTATCTTTATTTCCCAAACACATTTCAACACAATCACAATCGCTTTTTGGTCTTTTAATCCTTTAAAGCATCTTTTAACACATGTTTAAAGGGGTATTTCAAGCTTTTGGTAATGAAGCCCTTTGTGTACCTTCCCAGAGTCAGAAGAACTCATGGATACCATTTTTAGGTCTCTGCAAACAGTATGAAGGTATCTACTAGCATGGTAGCAGTTATCATAGATTGCACTAACCGGCATTGCACTAATGCACTAATGCTAGTTAGCAATTGCGCTAATGCTAGTTAACAACATCTTTCAAACTGCACTCAGAGACATAAAAATGGTGTCCATTAGTTCATCTGACTCTGGGGATGTAGATAAAGGGCTTCACTGCCAAAATCCTGACGTATCCCCAACAAACACTTCCTACTTTTTTGAAACACTTTTATCATAGGCCAGGCCCTGTTGTTATCTCATATTTCAGCGATAATGTCTTGCCTTGGAAAACACTTGTTCAACTTTCCAGTGGCTCAACTATTGGCTCAACATACCCCATGGCCATTGTCTCAACAAACATTTTTTCTATATTAGCCCACACAGCTACAAGGATGAACTTTCATGCTAGTGTTAGGACTTCATATTGAAGTGAATAGAGACCTGATGTAGACAACAATCTTAAAATAATCTCAATTTTATTTTAGATACAAGCAAAATGAAACACAATAAATTCATTTGACTTTTTTTTTGGAACTAACTTGCTTACCACTTTTTCCATGTGGTTTCTTCCTTCACAGACTCCATGAAATGATGACCTCTTCATAAAAATGTGGTTTCCAAGAAACAAGTGTGGCTCAACTTACCCCTTTGGCTCAACTTACCCCACACTCCCCTATGACTGAACATAACATAGGCAAATACTGTATAGGTTCTACTCTATTTAGTTTAGGCTTTTCTCCATTCATTTAAGACACTCACTGAATTGCATTGAATACTTCATACTGAAGCTAGATTTACACAAAATATATTTATACTACCATTTTCAGAAGATCAAGAACTTGGCTAGCACAGATGTGCAGTGCAATGCAGTGTCCTCTTGTATTTGTGCAGTGTCCCTGAAAATAGGTGTGAGTGGATGGACAATGTAGGACATGGCCAGCCCAGACACCAGACCGCTCTGTCCTCACAGGGAATGACAGCTCATGTTATCACACACTGACACCACATACTGGGACTGCTCACGGTGGAGCTGGACAAGACATTCTCAAACACATTCAGAGTGTGTGTGTGAGTGGTTGTGTGTGTGTGTGTGTGTCTGTGTGTGTGTGTAACCCGGTGGATAGGGACTTGGAAGTGTAGAATCTTGACAGAGTGTCGGGGGATCCCATGAGGCACCAGACCAGGAACCAAACAGATGAACACGCTTTCACTCTGTCTACCCTCCATCTCTGCCTCTCATTCTCTCTTTCCCTCTTCCTGTTCCTCTCAATCTACATGCCTCTCTACTGTTGCTTCTCCACCTCTCTGAGGCATTTGATTGTAATGTAACATTACTATTTATTGCTGTCAAAATGAGCTGCCGTCTTGTGGGTGGCGAGTGGATGGGGCATCCTTTCCGTGGGCCTCTGATTTGCTCTCAGTAAATTCACAGGTGCTATATTTTTACTCTTGAGATATGGGCCCATGTCAAACTCTGTGTTTTCAATAGCCTGAATAGAATAGCAGTACACTATCCATGTTCACGATACACTACTATGACAGTTAGTGTCCAGAACCACAATGGAAGTGGTTATCGTAATTGTGCAATGAGGGGAAAGTACAGTAACAATACTAGTCAATTCCTTGTGATGTAACAATAGAATAAGACCCATCTTCTTCAGCCAATCATGTATTCCCTTTTCTCCCTTTATCACCAGGAGAAAAACACCTGAGACAATCAGGAGACCCAGAAGGAGACCCAGAACATATTCAGACCCAGAACATATTCAGTAACACATCCTCACAGACATTCTGTAAAATCCAGCAAAATCCAGTATGAATCGTCACCATGTGTATTTGAGGCAATTCAGGTTATTTTAATTCAGTAATACCAATTTGTGCCTAAATCGCATGCTGCCTCTTTATCGTGTGGATATATTATTAAATAGATTTTTTCCAACATTTCTTGATGATCTTTATTTATTCAATATTTTTTTATTATCATTTATTTGTGTACCTGTTTGACATTTTACTGCATTGATAGGAGCTAGTAACATAAGGATTTCACTGCACCCTCTATAACAACTGCTAAACTGTGTATGCAACCAATCAACTTTGATTTGGGCTGCAGGTAGCCTAGTGGTTAAGAGCATTGGGCCAATACCTGAAAGTTTACTGGTTTGAATCCCAGAGACGACTAGGTGAAACCCTAATTGCTTATGTAAGTCGCTCTGGATAAGAGTGTCTGCTAAATGACTCAAATGTATAAAAAAAATATTTGATTTGAAAAGATGCATATTTATCCTGATGATCTACTTTGAGCAAATAAACCAAAACTGAGGCCATGCCAACTAAATAGCTGAATGTTGTGCGCTCTGACCTGATAGTTGTCGCTAGGATGATGGTAACAAAACAGAGGCTGTGTTTCTTGCTGCTTGGTGTCACGTCACCAGCCCCTGGGGCCCGCTTTGTTTTCCCATCATGCCCCTGCGGCCTGCTGGTTGGTTTAAACAAGCACTGTTCTTTTCTGCCTTTCAATTAAACCGCACCCCGCGGCACCCACCGACACTGTCTCGCTGCATAGAGCAAGAAAGAGGGCGAGAGAGAGAAAGAGATCCGTTTGTTGGTGGTGTGCTTTGCTCTCTTGGGTTTTCAGGTCCTTGTATGCAAACATGATCTCACTGAGTTGTTCACTGACCAATGACATCAGCTGTGGGTTGCTGGGACCTGTGAGGTTACAGTTATCCAGGTGGTCAGTTTTCAACTGTGGAGGAATATTATTGTTGGAAGTAAAAGGTCAAATAACAGTATGACATACTTTGTAAAATTAGCTTGGTTGAATCTTTGAAGCCTCTTATCATAATACACATGAAACATTTCAATTAATGAGGCCAATATCAACTTAGCAGATAGTAAAATGGAAAACATGTTAATCGTAACTGTATCATTGTCCAGCGGTTTATCTGTTGGCCATTCAAATTGAGAGAGAAATAAAAACATGCACTACCCCCTGTGTATTTACTATACTCTCTCTGCTTCTCTCTCTGTCTTTCTCTCTCTGCTTCTCTCTCTCTCTCTGTTTCTCTCTCTCTCTCTGCTCTCTCTCTCTCTCTCTGCCTCTTTCTCTCTCTCTGCCTCTTTCTCTCTCTCTTCTTCTCTCACTCTCCTTGCCTCTCGCTCTCTCGCTCTGCCTCTCGCTCTCTATCCTACCCCAGTATCCCATGGTGACTAGGCACAGGTCAGGCTCTTCCTTTCAGAGAGGAGGACATGGGGGTTGAGACCAGGCACAAAGGCAAAGCGTCTAGACGTTGTCCCACGATCCTGACCCCAGATTTAGACCCCGGGCCCCAGGGGCCCAAAAGACTATTGTCCTCTTATTTACAGATACTATTTCCTGTCTGACTGACACCATGACAAACACAGTTACTTCCTAACTTCAGGATGCTTTTAAACTCCGGGCATGTGTCATAGGAGAAATAAGCATTATTACAAAGGGCCTAGAATATTTGCAAATATATGAATTTTCAACATAATATTACTGTCATGCCAATTGCATTCAGTTACTTCCAAATTCACTAGAACAGTTAAAATTGTAGATTTAAAATGAAAAGCATTTGGTTGGTGTTCAAAAAGTTTAGATTTCTAATTGTGATATGAATTTTAAGATTTTGTTGGTGACTGTTGTTGAGGTTTGCTGTGGTAGGGTAGGGTACCTGCCTGGTGTGTCTAGAGGTGGGGGTGGGGATGTGTCTGGGATAGGAGTATGGTAGAGGTATTATAAGAGTATGTATACGTTGACAATGGATAGGTATCGGGTGCTAGCTAGTATGTGTGTCTGGCGTTAGGGTTGGGGGTGCAATGATTTAGGGACAGGAAATCATCTGCAGCATAATAGATTAGCATACAGCCTCAGACAGGCTTGGGACAGAGGCGTTGGACAGGCATTAATAGATGAGACAAGAGCAGGCCGCTTCTTTTCAACGTCCCACATGGGAACGTGGGGCCAATGCACCTCCTTCTAGTGTCTGTGCTATCCTACAGGCCCCTCTGCATGGCTGACTAGTATGAAAATCCCATCACTGTCTGGAGGTTTTGCATAGAAGGAAATAGCATGTGCAGAGGCCTTAATCATTTTTAAACATATATTAAAACTAGACAATAATAAGTTGATATCTGATTCAGACCCCTTGACTTTTTCCACATTTTGTTACGTTACAGCCTTATTCTAAAATGGATTACATTTAATCTACTCTAAAATGTATTAAATTGCTGGATGGGAGTGTTGCTGCACAGCTATTTTCAGGTCTCTCCAGAGATGTCCCGAAGCCACACCTGCGTTGTCTTGACTGTGTGCTTAGGTCCGTTGTTCTGTTGGGAGATGAACCTTCGCCCCAGTCTGAGGTCCTGAGAGCTATAGAACAGGTTTTCATCAAGTGTCTCTATGTAGTTTAATCCATTCATCTATTGCCTCGATCCTGACTAGTCTCCCTGCCAATGAAAAACATCCCCACAGCATAATGCTGCCACCCCCATGGTTCACAGTAGGGATGGTGCTAGGTTTCCTCCAGACGTGACGCTTGGCATTCAGGTCAAAGAGTTCAATCTTGGTTTCATCAGACCAGAAACAATCTTGTTTCTCATGGTCTGAGAGTCTTTAGATGCCTCTTGGCAAACTCCAAGCAGGCTGTCATGTGCCTTTTACTGAGGAGTGGCTTCCGTCTGGCCACTCTACAATAAAGGCCTGATTGGTGGAGCGCTGCAGAGATGGTTGTCCTTCTGGAAGGTTCTCCCGTCTCCACAGAGGAACTCTAGAGCTTTGTCAAAGTAACCATTGGGTTCTTGGTCGAATCCCTGACCAAGGCCCTTCTCCCCCGATTGCTCAGTTTGGCCGGGTAGCCAGCACTAGGAAGAGTCTTGGTGGCATAAACTTCTTCCATTTAAGAATTATGGAGGCCACTGTGTTCTTGGGGACCTTCAATGCTGCAGAAATGTTTGGGTACCCTTCCCAAAATCTGTGCCTCGACACAGTCCTGTCTCGGAGCTCTACAGACAATTCCTTCCACCTCATGGCTTGGTTTTTGCTCTGACATGCACTGTCAACTGTGGGACCTTATATAGACAGGTGTGTGCCTTTCCAAATCATGTTCAATCAATTGAATTTACCACAGGTGGACTCCAATCAAGTTGTAGAAACATCTCAAGGATGATCAATGTAAACAGGATGCACCTGAGCTCAATTTCCAGTCTTATAGCAAAGGGTCTGAATACTTACGTAAATAAGGTATTTCTGGGAGTTTTTTTCAACATTCTGAAAACCTATTTTCACTTTGTCGTTATGGGCTATTGTGTGTAGATTGATGAGTATTTTTTTCTTTAATCCATTTTTAAATAAGGCTGTAACGTAAAAAAATACATCTGTATATTTCCCGAATTCACTGTATCTGTTTACTCATCTTCAAAAGACCGCTCTGGAAGCACAGAGGACAACAGTTTACCTTATAAACATGAACATATTGGTAAGAGCTCTAAATGTTGGACTAATCTCCTGCATATAGATACACGACTCCATGTTGTCACGCCTTCCATCAACCCCTCCTCTAACTGGCTGACCCGTCTTTCTGAACAGTCACATTACAGAACACTCCCTACAAAGGTCCTCTTTCCACCCACAGTCATGCATTACTCGTCTACATCTAGCTAATGCACCCATAGCCACACCAAGCAAGTCTCTTTTCTACATCTGCTGGTAACCAAAGGAAGACTACAGCAATGGCAGAAACATTTACAAAATGCACCTGGCCAACATATTCAGACTTATTGTAGAGAGGAGCATGTGTTCTTGTCAGAAGGCTGTGGTATAGAGGGAGGGTGGAAGTCATGGAGACTTGGATACCTGACTGTGACAGCCAGGTGCAGAAAGAGTGGACATACCACTCTAAAACTAATGTCTAAAGCTAATGTAAATTATAATTGAACATGACACACACACGCACACACGCACATAAACCTATCTAGTCAGAAAAGAGCCTGTGTCGTGTCACAGTCTTACGCCATCCATTTCCCTTCCTCCACACAAACAGAGTCAAGGGAGGGCTTGAGTCATCCATGATTACTGTAGTATTTATAGAAGCCAGAGTCAAGAGCGGGCCCTGGGTCTCTCCCCTCCTCCTAGTCAGTCAAACACAGTAGCCAGCGGTCCAGTGACTCACCATAGCCACAAAACACATCAGCCCAGCGGTGACATCACCCGGACGACACACAGAGTTATTGCGCAGAGAGATGACATCACTCTGGGCCAGGCTGAACTACGGCCTGGGATTACAGTATGTGTCATGTCAGTGCAGACAGCCATGGCGCTGCCTCATCTGCTGCAGATGAAGAGGAAAAGGGTTCAGCCCCAACCTATCATGGAGGTTCTGCCGTAGCAGGGTTGAAGTGATTTCCTCCTGAGCACAGCCTCTGAACACACTGGGAAGGCGATGAACAGTCATTCAGATTAAGGACTATTATTTGGTAGTTTATGCATTGGTATCATCACGTGCATCTTACCCGATTTGGCACAGTAGAACCGAAAGACTAATGCAGAAGGCAGAACTTTACTTGAACTATAGACTGAAGAAATACTATATGATAATGGTCACATTGATAAAAGCATTGTATTTCATACGTTTATGTTACACAACGATAAAGTGACAATAATTACTCAGTTCAAATATTTGTGTGACAATTGGTATTGTATTTACTAAAGTGACATTCTCCACCAAATTGCTGACATGATATTGTACGGCACACAATCTAATATCAAAACGTACATTTCATAAGCAAACCTTTTCACAAATGATTTCAGCTACTATTGCCACTGCCATTTGTCCTCAGGCAAGTTAAGGCTGTATGTGTTTGTTTAGACATGGATGAATGGCTGTTCACGTTCAAGTTTGGAGGACAGACAGAGGACCAGTTCAAACAAGCACTCCTCCCATCACCCCTCCTCACCACACACACACACACGCACACACACATACAGGCTCTCAGGCCTCCTTGTTGTTGATGTTTTAACATTTCAATTCAGGGAGCTAGAAGTCTTGCAGCTGCCCGTCTTGCTCGGGTGAATAGGGGGGGGGGGGGGGGGGGGGTTTTGTGGCAGGAGTGCGAGGGACCTGTGAATGCTTTCCCAATGAGAGATGAGGCATATTGAAAACTATATTAAATTACCCTGATTAACAATTTAGCCAGGAACAGGCGAGCCATGGGGGCGCTCTATGGGGAGGCCTGGGGGCTATTCATCCCAACAGCACCAGGGTCGAAAGGTGTCCCAAGTTCACAGGCTCTGGCCCTTTGTTATGCTAACGCCCAATCCCAAATCAGTCGCCTGCTTCACGGCCAGACACAAGCACTTCCCTGAGAACTTTCTGGAGTCATCATTCCACTGTGTGCCTTTCCCCCTTCTCTCCCCTGCACAAACGGGAACATTTTCTTTTTTATGGATGTGTGCGGTCATGTGTGTGTGTGTGTGTGTGTGTTCATTTGCAAAATTGATGAGCAGATGCATCAAATGATCACTATCTTATCATCTTACAACTGGAGAAATGTAGCTTAATAATAATACTAATAAATCGTTGTTACTATGTTATTACATTATGCACTTTTATCCCCGCTTCACTGTTTTTCTTTTTCTTCTAAAACTGTGCCTCAGTGCATCAATATATAGCCTGCAATATAAGCCTGTTATTGTGCATGCTTCAATCAGCATCATCCTCATTTATTGTCAAAGTTTATGATGCTGTGCATACATTATCAGCTTAATGAAGTTTATGATGCTGTGCATACATTATCAGCTTAATGAAGTTTATGATACTGTGCATACATTATCAGCTTAATGACACATTTTCGTGAATTTGACATTTGATTTTTAAAGTGTAGAGTATAGTAATTTGTTCCATCGTGTCCAAAAACATGTATCACTATTGATGAGGATTTGAAGTCTAATTTTTCATTAGTTTATATACTGTAAGATTTACTGCATGGTCCTGTAATATATTCTCTACAAATGACTGACATCCTATACCTCAAAACTAGTTTTTAAATGATCACATTTCCCAAATCGCATGAGCAACAAAGCACAATAATTTATATCCATAATGAACACAAAATACTGAAAATCAATATTTAATTATTGTTCCAGGTTGATTTGGCCTGCTGTTGACTGAAGAAAAAAATGCTTACCATGGGGCGGGAAGAGAGGGGAGAGGGAGTATTAATTTATACAATTAAGTATTTCATTTTTGTTGTGGAATAGAAACAATATGCTAGATATTTCTTACCTTTAAAAAACTGAAATATCCAGTGAATATTCAAGTATTGAGGAAATCGTTGTAGGATATTATTTGAAAGAGACACGAATCAAGAGTAACATTTAGGCCTATCATATTGATTTATTTTCTTTATATTTCTGTACCGTTATGTCTCCGGGGAGAGGTGATCAATAGCAGTTAACAAGCAGGGGTTGATAAGGTAACATATTCGAGGTCAAATGTCAAATGATGGTCAAACACCCTTAACCCCAAGGTCAACGTCTTTAAGACTAACATATTGTTAGAATCGATTCGGGTCTCAATAAACTGCCGTTTGAAATAACTTTCGTATTAGGCTGCTATAGACTATCACATGCAAAAGAGCATCACATTTATTAAAGTACATTAAACATTTAGTCTATTTCATAATTAGCCTATAAAATAAATAGGTCTCTCTCTCTATATATATGTGGGTGTTTTTTATAGGCCTATATATTTTAAAAAACATATCATATTGCTTATTATTTGTTTTCATTGAGAGCAACGGAAATATTGACTGTTGTGGAAGACCAAATGCCCCGTATTATTTAAGCCTAACGCAAAATTGTGCATCTTTTCAAATTGACATTATGAAACATTTATCTTGATAAAATAGCCTATCTAAAATGAATAACCTACTTTAAAGCAGCCCATAAATGTAATCTATAATTTATATTTAACTAATTCATTTGACTGGCAAGACACTTGACAAATGTACACACACACACACACACACACACACACACACACACACACACACACACACACACACACACACACACACACACACACACACACACACACACACACACACACACACACACACACACACACACACACACCAGACACATGCCAGACACACAGCAGATACACACCAGACATACACCAGACACACATCTCATGCACTTACTCCTCCTTATACAATCAGTGCCAAGTGAAGTGAATTAAGTTGGCAGGTATTATCATAAATCCATTAATAACACAATTCATGGTTTACTATATTTGAATAGGCCTATTCGTACATGTAAGACATATGGACACTGTACATAAATGTTGTTTCTATTTACAAAACAGCACAGAGGTTATACTATTACATTGGATTCAAAAAAAAAAATGTAGAAATAAATATGGAATTGGCATTTGGGTGGTTGTGTAAGGCTGCATTTACACAGGCAGCCCAATTCTGATATTTCAGGTTAAAAGACCAATTAGTGAAAAAAAAGATCAGAATTGGGCTACCTGTATAAACGCAGCTTAAATTCCAACCAGTGAGGCCAGAGGGTTTGGTGAGAGGGATGCCTGTCTCGCTGGCTGTGGAAAAACCTCATCAATGCAAATGAGTGCCCAGAACCTGGGGAACCCTGCGACCCAGCGCTCCCAGGTCGCTGAGAGGACAGGCTTTCACCTCCAAATCCTGTTGTTTTACAACGAGCTACAGCCGCTCCCCATAGTCAGCCCAGAGAGAGTCTGCTCTATCCAAGGTTTAAGAATCACTTCAACATCCCCACACTCTGACTGTCCCCACACTCTGACTGTCCCCACACTCTAAGAAAATAAGGACACTTCTAATTCCACTGGCGTAACTATCTGATTATAATGAAGTCTGTCTCCCTCCCAACCTTTTTCCACCGTCCCTCCCCCCTCCCTCCCTGCCCCCCCCCCCTCCCCCCTCTTTCTCTGTCAATCACAAGCACACCAATCATTGTCATTACAATTAGTACAATTAGGGCCTACCTATATTAGGCTATATTTATATTATTGTAGAATTCTGTCTTCAAAATAGCATAAAATGACTGTTGGCTGCACACTAGAGTCTGGGCTGCTAATTTCATAACTATTTATCTTTAGAAAATGTTGCTTGGTAAAAGCGAGCCGTTGTTGTTTTACCCTGCACATTTTGGAGTGGGTAGACAACAGTCAAAGCGGGACACAAGGTGGCTGACCTCGCTCCAAGCACACTGGCACCTCCCCTTCCATTAGATACTTTAGAAGGTGGTTCTGCAGGCGAGAGGGGAGGTGAGGGGAGTGAAAGGTGTGGGTGTATCCTAGCACGGGGTCGCTCTGACCCAATGGACCCCTCATAGAGCCCACTCAGGCCTAGCCCTCCCCCTTTTCAGGCCCTTTCGGGTGGCCCCTCAAAGCACCCGTAGAAAGAATTCAGTCATATAAAAAGGAGTCTTACAGAATCACCCCCCCAAAAAACAAAAAACAATCCAGCTGATTTCAAATCTCTTCCGCGCTAGTATACACTTGTGCATCCTCCATCGGAGGAGGCTATCGAGGAGAGTAGCAAACTCCTCCGTTCTCCTACTAACTTATGGCGACCACTGGAGGACAGAGGAGTCGAGGAGTGGACAGATGTATCCAATTGAGAATCTCATATGGTCCAAGGAAAGGCATTGGAAGGTCCATGTTGCTGTGTTGTATGATCTAAAGTCAACAGGGGTAAGAAGGCATATTTACATATTCACATATTAAAATAGCAGCAAATCAAAATAAAATAAACATTTAAATAAAATAAAATGTTATTTGTCACATGGGCCGAATACAACAAGTGTAGACTTTACTGTGAAATGCTTATTTTACGAGCCCTTTCCCAACAATGAGGTTAAAAAGTAAGAAAATTAACAAATAGATCAAAACAAAATAACAACAGTAATAGTAGCAGCTCATAATATCAAAATAACCCATATGTTTCAATTGCTACAATTAGCTAATGATGTCTAACCTATAGCTTCAGAAAATTTCACAAAACATTTGTGAGAAAACATTTGGTACATAACAGTCAAAACAACAACCCAGCAACATTCCATCCATCTCCAAGCAACGACAATGGATTTGAAATACAGTTAAATGTTCAGCAAGAAAAGTAAAGAGACGAAGGGCCTGTATATGAGCTCACTGGTATACACTACAGTAGTCCTACTAACATTCAGGTATGGTAGAGGTGGAGGTCTGGTTGATCACAGCACAGAAACAACCCAGCCTGTCACACAATAATATGATTTAGAAGGATGTATTTACTATCTTACTAAAATACATGTAGAGTACATTTCTGCATGTGCAGCTTCTGCCATATTGTCAAGCAGAACCGTGTGTGTGTGTGTGTGTGTGTGTGTGTGTGTGTGTGTGTGTGTGTGTGTGTGTGTGTGTGTGTGTGTGTGTGTGTGTGTGTGTGTGTGTGTGTGTGTGTGTGTGTGTGTGCTGCACTGCTATGGCAAATCAAATGTATGCAGCACTACTATATTATTCTGTTTAAGTCAAAAGCTCTTGGTTTGCGTTAAGCAACACAATGCATAAATTATTCAGTAGTATTTTCATTTGCATGTCATTTGCATTCTTGTAGATTAGATCGAATGGGGAAGGAGGCGCTACACCAGACAAACCGTTTTCAGTGCCGTCGGTGAGCAGTTGACGGGGTGTTTTTGTTCGATTTTCTTCAACTCCAAGCTAGTATATTGCTGAGATCAATAGAGTGCTTTTCAAACTGTTATTTGATTAACGAAAAAAGCCCTGCCATTAAAAATGAAGTGTGACATTGTGCAATGTGTGTGTTGGATTGAATATGCAGAGGTTCTACTGTAATATTTCTATTATCTTTATTCATCTGGCAGGGCTCATGAGGGGGACCTCAACAGGGCAGGAGACACTGAGGAGATGACACATGGATTAGAATCAGGGTTGAAACTCAACAGCACACACTGGATGCTGACTAATATGCTTCAGACAAAAATAAAATTACAGTTGAGATTTGGGCTGAGTTCCAGAACAGAACTCCTCTGCTCCAGAGAGAATATGGTCCATGTTTATAACAATGATAGAGCATGTATGGGCACTTACAATATGGACACAATACAATACAGAGCATGGCTTTTTATTTACCAATGTAAAATGTAAAATGTACGGAGTCACCATGTTACAGTATATACAGATGTAGGATCTCAATTTGACCTATTTTGTCACAGAAAAATAATCCTGCAGCAACAGGATTTTAACGTTTATTCCATAATGTTGCTTGATTAGCGGTTAGGCTATTAGCTGGCCAAAAGTAGGCAACATGAAAGGTGCAATACTGTTAATATAACCATGTGTTAGTGTGGGTTTTGAGTTCATCCGCATTTCCTGCGGTGCAAGAAGATCATCAGTAACAAAAGAACGATCAAATTACGATCCTACATCTATACAGTCAGAAAAGTATTACATTTTGAATAACCATGCCCTACCGTATATATGAAATATGTACACAGCACTTGTGGTGAATGTATATCACAATATTTCCACAATGAATTTGCTTTCTCTGTGAGCTCACTTCAGGCCTGAAGCCCTCACGGGGCGATGAGCGATCTTTCAGATTGAGAGAGGAGAAACGCACTCCTCCTGTGTGTGTGTGTTTGTGTGTGAGCACTTACATCTGTATGCCACTGGGGGCTGGAGTGATGCATCATGTGGGTAGGGATCCCTGCAATGAGAGAGGAGTGCTCTGGACTGGCGAATGGACACATGCGCATGTGCAAATACATACACAGGCGTGCGCGTGCCCTCAAGCTGGCTGCACACACCCATGCAGATGCACATTCTCACACCCAATGCTTCCTCCCCATCCCCCACCCTGTCATATCAATGGTAAGCATGACACAAGTCATTTTTGTGACTGCAGAGGCGGCCTACAATTAATCACTACAGATATTTAGATTGCTTTTAGATTGCGAAGTTTAGAAACAAATGTAGACTTGTCGATAACTCAATACGCAATGACTGTAGGCCACAGTGTATCAATCCATATTTTAGCGACAGGATGCTAGATTGTTTAGGCTAACTTACCGTACCGCCTTTTCTGATTAATCAGGCTGCAATACACAATTAGTTGGTAAATACAGCCTGAAATGAATGAATGCAAAATTGTGTAAATGTTCTTTACAAGCCAGAATGTTTAATAAAATTACATTTTAACTTACTGTACCGGTTGATATTTCAATCCCCTGGCACATGCGCAATTGTGTGTATGTACTTCGTCTTGTGCACGTGCCTTCGGTCATGAGCAAGCATGGGTATGCAGCAATGCATGCATAATAACTGAAGTAAGCAGGTGTTTACAGGGTTTTGCACATGTGACAGGGGTAGAAACAACTTCAGTACTGACGCTCTAAAAAGTCAGACAATACTTTTGCGTGGTTATTTTGTCTCAAATTTCAACCATCTGAAGGACCAACACCACGGACAACCGGTAGAGTAAGTTCAAATGTAATTGTATTCAACATTCTGGTTTGTACAGAACATTTACATGATTTTGAATTTGTTAGTTTCAGGCTGTATATACCAATTAATTGTGTATTACAGCCTGATTAATCAGACTAAGTACCGTCTTGTACTAGGTTGTATCCTGTCTTCCCCTACTACATATCTGAAATAAATCCTCTGGACAGGTGGAAACATGCAGTATTGTATTTGTGTTGCGAACGGATTTAGACCTGGTACACCGGGTGGGCGATTATTAATCAGGTAAAACAGAAAACCAGCAGCACTTTGGACTCCCAAGGTAAGATTTGAATACTTCTTATTGTTGTTATCTTGAACACTGTGTAGCATACATATGCTAATTGACCATAGGCTATTGTTGTCCTATTTACACTGCTGATAAAGGCCATTTCTAAGTCAAATGACCTACGATTCAGAAATACAAAAACACAATTTACCCTAATGGATACTTCCAACACTAGGCCAATCTCTGATGTACACTACATGACCAAAAGTATGTAGACACCTGCTCGTCGAACATCTCATACCAAAATCATGGGCATTAATATGGAGTTGGTCCTCCCTTTGCTGCTATAACAGCCTCCACTCTTCTGGGAAGGCTTTCCACTAGATGTTGGAACATTGCTGCAGGGACTTTCTTTCATTCAGTCACAAGAGCATTAGTGAGGCCTAGCCTGAACCATGAAAAACAGCCCCAGACCAATATTCCCCCTCCACCAAACTTTACAGTTGGCACTATGCATTCAGGCAGGTAGAGTTCTCCTGCCATCCGTCAAACCCAGATTTGTCCGTTGGACAGCTAGATTGTGAAGTGTGATTCATGTCTAATGGCGGTGAGCTTTACACCATTCCAGCCAACGCTTGGCATTGTGCATGGTGATCTTAGGCTTGTGTGTGCGGCTGCTCGGTAATGGAAACCCCTTTCATGAAGCTCCCGACGAACAGTTCCTGTGCTGACGCTATGCGCTTCAGCACTCGCCGGTCCCATTCTGTGAGCTTGTGTGGCCTACCACTTTGTGGCTGAGCATTTGTTACTCCTACACATTTACACTTCACAATAACAACCCATACAGTTGACCGGGGCAGCTTTAGCAGGGCAAACATTTGACAAACTGACTTGTTGGAAAGGTGACAACCTATGATGGTGCCACGCTGAAAGTCACTGAGCTCTTCAATAAGGCCATTCTACTGACAATGTTTGTCCATGGAGATTGCATGACTGTGTGCTCGATTGTATACACCTGTCAGCAACGGGTGTGGCTGAAATAGCTGAATCCACTAATTTGAAGGGTTGTACACATACTTTTATATACTGTATATAGCACCTCTCCCAGTCTGAGTCCGTAATACCAACATGTTTCAAGCAGACCACCATAGTCCCTGTGCCCAAGAACACTAAGGTAACATGCCTAAATCACTACCAACCCGTAGCACTCACATCTGTAGCCATGAAGGTCTTTGAAAGGCTGGTCATGGCACACATCAACACCATTATCCCAGAAACCCTAGACCCACTCCAATTGGCATACCGCCCCAACAGATCCACAGATGATGCAATCTCTATTGCACTCCACACTGCCCTTTCACACCTGGACAAAAGGAACCCCTATGCGAGAATGCTATTCATTGACTCCAGCTCAGCTTTCAACACCATAGTTCCCTCAAAGCTCAATACTAAGCTAAGGACCATGGGACTAAACATCTCCCTCTGCAACTGGATCCTAGACTTCCTGACGGGCCGCCCCCAGGTGGTAAGGAAAGGTAACAACACATCCGCCACGCTGATCCTTAACACGGGGGCCCCTCAGGGGTGTGTGCTAAGTCCATTCCTGTACTCCCTGTTCACTCATGACTGCACGGCCAGGCACAACTCCAACACCATCATTAAGTTTGCCGATGATACAACAGGCCTGATCACCAACAACAATGAGACAGCATACAGGGAGGAGGTCAGAGAACTGGCCGTGTGGTGCCAGGACAACAACCTCTCCCTCAACATGATCAAGACTAAGGAGATGATTGTGGACTACAGGAAAAAGAGGACCGAGCACGCCCCCATTCTCATCAACGGGGCTAGTGGAGCAGGTTGAAAGCTTCAAGTTCCTTGGTGTCCACATCACCAACAAATTAACATGGTCCAAACACACTAAGACAGTTGTGAAAGGGCACGACAAAACCTATTCCCCCTCAGGAGACTGAAAAGATTTGGCATAGGTCCTCAGATCCTCAAAAGGTTCTACAGCTGCAACATCGAGAGCATCCTGACTGGTTGAATCACTTCCTGGTATGGCAACTACTCGGCCTCCGACCGCAAGGTACTACAGAGGGTAGTGCATACAACACAGTACATCATTGGGGCCAAGCTTCCTGCCATCCAGGACCTCTATACCAGGCAGTGTCAGAGGAAGGCACAAAAAAAAAAAATTGTCATAGACTGTTCTCTCCGCTACCGCACGGCAAGCGGTACCAGAGTGCCAAGTCTAAGTCCAAGAGGCTTCTAAACAGCTTCTACCCCAAGCCATAAGACTACTGAACATCTAATCCAATGGCTACCCAGACTACTTGCATTGCCCCCTCCTCTTTTACGCTGCTGCTACTCTCTGTTATTATCTATGTATAAGTCACTTTAACAACTCTACCCACATGTATATATTACCTCAATTACCTCGACTGACCGGTGCCCCCGCACATTGTCTCTGTACCGGTACCCCTTGTATATAGCGACTGCTATTGTTATTTTACTGCCGCTCTTTAATTATTTGTTACTTTATTTCTTATTTTTTAGGTATTTTTCTTAAAACTGCATTGTTGGTTAATGGCTTGTAAGTAAGCATTTCATTGTACTACACCTGTTGTATTCAGCACATATGACAAATACAATTTGATTTGATACAGTATCATATAAACAGAGGGAGGGGCATTCAACCTGTCCAACTGTTTATAGACCAATTAGCATCTACGTATATCCTTCACAACCAAGGGACAATGGAAAGACTCACCATAGCTATGCACAACTCAAAAAGTGGTGAAAGGTAAACACAATGTGGAGTGGACAATGTGGTTGCTAAAAACATTGTTTAAGAATAGCCTTGTAGTAACAATGACTTGTTATGGCAACCATTTCTGCGGACATTCAGAATCAAAGTCAAAGCTTACGCTATACCAGCATAGTGTTGACACTGGTGAAAGTGTAGCTGATCTAAAATGTCTAGGTAGTTAGCTGTGGTGAATTGGAAGCAGAGCCACTGGCTAGTGAAGTCACCTCCCATTATAAAAGTCAACTGTCTCCCACAGAGTGCCAGACCACATTATTCTCTTGATCTTCCAGCTACAATGGTTGGCGTTAGATTGCGAGTGATGTGTGCAGAGAGTACCTGGTTCAAGCCCAGTTCAGGGCAGACATGGAAAGTAGCTACATTGGTATAAGGTTGCCGTGACCCGGATCACACAGTTGGGATCCGCAGTCTGCTGGGGTGGCTGTGAGAGAAGGAAAAGGTGCAAGGGGGTGAGTTTAGCAGTCTGTTAAATGGCTCAAGTAGCTCAAGATGAATAAATTAATTGAACAGTCATGTTTTATGTAATCTGTACTGTGGCACCACCATAGAGATCCTATGAAATTACTATTCTAATTTTAATTGTACTACGGGCAGCACTTGTCTTAGAATGACTTAGACCTAGTGTTTACAATGGCTATGCCTTCATATTAGCTCAACTAAAATATCAGAACTAATAGGCTAACTTATGAGGTGGTACAGTAGAATCCCCAATATCAGGTCACACGTACTACAGAATCAATATGAATACTCTGGTTTTCTTTCCAACCATTGATTGAAATGTTGCATCCATAGTCCATCAGGCCTCAGAATACGGTACAACCCACTGTAGCGCATAAGACAATTTCACATCTGTAATTGGCAAATACCAAACAATGTTCACCTCATGAACAAAATTGTACAAAAACACTGCACATTCTACAACTGTAGTTATAACATGTCAATCCTACTGGGTTTCTTAACTGTTGACAGACCTGTGAAAAGAGCTTCTTCTTCTTCTTTGGTGGGGTTTAACGGCGGATGGCATCCAATATGTTGCAATACTGCCTCCAAATGAATTAGGCTAGCTTTTTCAAACAGAAATTTGCTTCCTGTAGCACTAATTCCCAAAAGTTTTGGTACACTGTAAAGTCCATGGAGAATAAGAGCACCTCCTCCCAGCTGCCCACTGCACTGAGGATAGGAAACACTGTCACCACCGATAAATCTACGATAATCAATCATTTCAATAAGCATTTTTCCACGGCTGGCCATGCTTTCCACCTTGCTAAGATTGGAAAGCTGCCGCGGTCATCCCCCTCTTCAAAGGGGGAGACACTCTAGACCCAAACTGTTATAGACTTATATCCAACCTGCCCTGCCTTTATAAAATCTTTGAAAGCTAAGCTAATAAACAGATCACCGACCACTTCGAATCCCACCGTACCTTCTCTACTATGCAATCCGGTTTCCGAGCTGGTCATGGGTGCACCTCAGCCACGCTCAAGGTCCTAAACAATATCATAAATGCCATCGATAAAAGTCAGTACTGTGCAGCTGTCTTCATTGACCTGGACAAGGCTTTCGACTCTGTCAATCACCGCATTCTTATCGGCAGACTCAATAGCCTTGGTTTCTCAAATGACTGCCTCGCCTGGTTCACCAACTACTTCTCAGATAGAGTTCAGTGTGCCAAATCGGAGGGCCTGTTGTCCGGACCTCTGGCAGTCTCTATGGGGGTGCCACAGGGATCAATTCTCAGGCCGACACTTTTCTCTGTATATATCAATGATGTCGCTCTTGCTGCTGGTGATTCTCTGATCCACCTCTAAGCAGACGACACCATTCTGTACACATCTGGCCCTTCCTTGGACACTGTGCTAACAAACCTCGAAACGAGCTTCAACGCCATACAACACTCCTTCCGTGGCCTCCAACTACCTTTAAATGCTAGTAAAACTAAGTGCATGCTCTTCAACCGATTGCTGCCCACACCCTCCCGCCCAACTAGCATCACTACTCTGGACGGTTCTGACTTAGAATATGTGGACAACTACAAATACATAGGTGTCTGGTTAGACAGTAAACTCTCCTTCCAGACTCACATTAAGCATCTCCAATCCAAAATTTAATCTAGAATCTGCGTCCTATTTCGCAACAAAGCCTCCTTCACTCATGCTGCCAAACATACCCTCGTAAAACTGACTATCATACCGATCCTTGACTTCGGCATCCTTGACTTCGGCAATGTCATTTACAAAATAGTCCCCAACACTCTACTCAGCAAACTGGATGTAGTCTATCACAGTGCCATTAGTTTAATCACCAAAGCCCCATATACTACCCACCACTGCGATCTGTATGCTCTCGTTGGCTGGCCATCATTACATATCTGTCGCCAAACCCACTGGCTCCAGGTCATCTATAAGTCTTTGCTAGGTAAAGCCCCGCCTAATCTCAGCTCACTGGTCACCATAGCAACACCCACCCGTAGCACGCGCTCCAGCAGGTTATTGCACTGGTCATCCCCAAAGCCAACACCTCCTTTGGCCGCCTTTCCTTCCAGTTCTCCAGTTCTGCCAATGACCGGAACGAATTGCAAAAATCTCTGAAGCTGGAGTCTTATATCTGCCTCTCTAACTTTAAGCATCAGCTGTCTGAGCAGCTTACCAATCAATGTACCTGTACACAGCCTTATCCCCATATTATTACTTACCCTCTTGCTCTTTTGCACCCCAGTGTTTCTACTTATACAACATCATCTGCACATCTACCACTTCAGTATTAATGCTACATTTTAATTATTTTCGCCCTTTGGGCCTATTTATTGCCGACCTCCCTACTCTTCTACATTTGTACACACTGTACATAGATGTTTCTATTTTTATTTTATTCTGTGTTATTGACTGTACGTTTGTTTATGTGTAACTCTGTGTTGATGTTTTTGTCCCACTGCTTTGCTTTATCTTGGCCAGGTTGCAGTTGTAAACGAGAACTTGTTCTCAACTGGCCTACCTGATTAAACAAAGGTGAAATAAAAAATAAAAGCAACTATAGTATAAATCCATTATACTTTGTGATTCAAAATGGGAAAAGGGAAAAAAGTACTTTGCTGCAGCTGCCACCACATTGACCACAACATCTATTTTTATGTGACTAACATTCCATCTCTATGGTACATTTGATAACCATTGCTATGAACGCTAACAAGCCAACCTTACTGAAGCATATATCACTAGTTGGCCTATCCCTCTGTGCTGGCATAGATCTACTACTCACAGGGATCCTATTAGAATCCCTCCCCTTTCATCCATCCTTCTCTACTTTCTTCATTGCTTCAGCATACGACAACTTATTGTCACCTCAACCTTCCTCTCCTGCACCGGACACCTCCGATCCCCAGCAACATGGGCACCCCAACAGTTGACACACACAACTTTTCCCCCCGAAACTACACATTCCTCTGTCCCATGTCCTCCTGCACATTTCCCACATTCTGAAATCTCCCTCCTACACACTGCTGTGACATGAACATAAATGTGGCACCTGTAACACCGCAGTGGTTTCAGAACGAAAACTTTAACAGCATAACTCAAATATCCTAACATGACTTTGTTGGGTAAAGACTGATTCAATGCTCCAAAGAACAGACTGTGTCACTTCTGTTTCACCACGCTCCCCACAAGCGTCACAAACACCAGGAATCTTAATCTTCAATTGCTCCACCTCCAGACTTAACGCTACCCCAGAAATCACTCCCTTCAATGGTGCACTGTTCCTAAAAGCAAGATACAGATCAAGTTGTGTCACACAGAGTGCCCACTCCCTCTGGACAGAGGAAACACAAACTAACATCACAAGTCCACTTCGGGTTACCTTCATCAACTCAACAGCGCCCAACATCTTTTCCACCCAACCTGATGCCACATATGGATCAGCCAAAAGGTCTGGATCCACTTTCTCCAATAATCTCATTCCCACTGGACCAAACTCATCTTTATCATAACTATGTCTATCGATGCAAGGCTCGGGCTCCAAGCTCCTCACCACACCTTCCACCTCACTTAAATGTCCCTTAATTCCATTTCACCTCCAGAACTCGGGTTTGGCACACGGCCCTCTATGTTTGTACTTAACCTCATTCTTCTTCGACACACCAGCTCCCCCGCTATCATCATCCCCACCAGATTCTAAATCAACCTCTGCTTTCCTCACTCTCTTCTTCCCCTTCTTCCTCTTTTTCATCCTTCCCTCTCTGAAATCCAACTTTCCGTATCCATGTCCCAGAACTAATCTTCTCCCGGCTTTGCTAGCATCCCAGTTTCCCATCTTAACTCCATGATGAAAGATACATTCCCCAAAGCAAAACTAAATAGTGTAACAGTATAACTTTAGTCCGTCCCCTCGCGCGAACCAGGGACCCTCTGCACAAATCAACAACAGTCACCCACGAAGTATCGTTCCCCATCGCTCCACAAAAGCCGCAGCCCTTGCAGAGCAAGGGGAACCACTACTTCAAGGTCTCAAAGCGAGTGACGTCATCGATTGAAACGCTATTAGCGCGCACCACCGCTAACTAGCTAGCCATTTCACATCGGTTACACTAGGATGTTTGAAGGAGAACAAAAATGATTGAATAATGAAACAGAAAAGACAAAACAGAGTATTATTATTCATATTTATGCCTTGGAAAGCTGTGGTGTCATTTAACAACAAGGAACCGATTTAATAAATGCACTTCATTTGCTGCTGCAGCTGCAGGGAGAACGTGGGATCAGTATCATGCAGAATGTATTCACAATTGTAAATCACCAATCCACAAAGGTAAATCACTTTCCACAAATGTAAATCAGCAATCCACACATGTAAATCACTTTCCACAAATACAATTCACTATCCACAAACAAACACCTTTTGAGTTGTATTTGTAAATCGATATAATTGTTTTTATAACTGCAGATATGCAGGTCATTTCCAAGGGCCTTAAGTAAAATGACTGCCATAAAGACAAAAAAGTTCTCACGCATAGAAAGCAATTTGTAGTCGTAGAAAAAAGTTGATCCCATTAATGCTTTTGTTGACCCGTATCACTGCGGAAAAGGAGGCGGTCAAAGGGGTTGAGCGTAACCGGTGTGAAATGGCTAACTAGTTAACGGTGACCGCTAATAGCGTTTAAATCGGTGACATCACTCGCTCTAAGCACTTGAAGTAGTTGTTTCCCTTGCATTGCAAGGGCCGTGGCTTTTGTGGAGCGATGGGTAACAATGCTTCGAGGGTGACGGTTATCAATCTGTGCAGAGAATCCCTGATTCAAGCCAAGGTTGGAGCGAGGAGAAGGGTGGAATAAATACTGTTACAAAGTCTGATCCCATATCCCCCACATCTTCCTTCTACCTTTTGCATGCCTCTCCTGGGAAAACGGTTAGAGGCCTCGGACATATTTATCTTAATGCTCATCGTGTGGCGAAATATGGAGTAATCTAGGGCTAGGGTTTCGATTATTGACGTTGGACATACTATGGTTACACATATGGTTAACATATTATGGTTACCATACTATAATTTCTGCAGCCTTGAAAGGCAGGCTGATCAACATGACCAAACGAGAGGCTGCCAGCGATTTATATAAATCGCTTTCTATGGGTACAAACCTTTTTTCTATGAATACAAATCGCTTTCTATGCGTGATAACTTCTTGTCTTTTTCTTGTCCTCAAATCCCTGTCAAAAGTCAGGTGACCTAAGCGCTTCCAAATATGGAGTTGCAGGTTTGCCATATCTGTCATGCTTGCGCATATCTCTCCTACGTGCAAATCTGTATGGCAGTCATTTTACTTAAGGCCCTTGGAAATGACCTGCATATCTGCAGTTATAAAAAAAATGTAATGCAATATATCAATTTAAAAATACAACTCAAAAGGTGTTTGTTTGTGGATAGTGAATTGCATTTATGGAAAGTGTTTTACATTTGTGGATTCAAATCAAACTTTATTTGTCACATGCTCTGAATACAACAAGTGTAGACTTTACTGTGAAATGCTTACTTACAAACACATAACCAAGAGTGCAGTTCAAGAACAGTTTAAAAAATATTTACCAAGTAGACTATAATAAAATGTTATAATTAAAAAGTAACACAATAAGAATAACAATAATGAGGTTATATACAGGGGGCACCGGTACCGAGTCAGTGTGTGGGGGTACAGGTTAGTTGAAGTAATTTGTACATGTAGGTGGGGGTAAAGTGACTATGTATAGATAATAAACAGCGAGTGGCAGCAGTGTACAAAAGGGAGGGGAAGGGTGGTCAATGTAAATTGTCCGGTGGCTCTTATGGCTTGGGGGTAGAAGCTGTTGAGGAGCCTCTTGGTCCTAGACTTGGCGCTCCGGTACCACTTGCCGTGCGGTAGCAGAGAAAACAGTCTATAACTTGGGTGACTGGAGTCTCTGACAATTTTATGGGCTTTCCTCGGAGGTCCTGGATGGCAGGAAGCCACCTTACGGTCAGATGCTGAGCAGTTGCCATAGCAGGCAGTGATGCAACCGGTCAGGATGCTCTCGATGGTGCAGCTGTAGAACCTTTTGAGGATCTGGGGACCAATGAAAAATCTTTTCAGAATTGGTGATTTACATTTGTGAATACTGTGATGAAACAGCAGGGAGCAGGTCTCGAACCCTCGACCTTCTAGCCCGAAGTCCGGCGCGCTATCGACTAGGTCGCAAAAGCATGCTCAACCGGCATGGTCGATTTCCGCGCTTATAAACACAGGATCGTTACAATACATATGATATGATATTGATTCCATAGAAGACAGAGATACGGGGGAAAGGCGCGCAAGTGACGGATGCACATACACACTCAGCAGCAGCCGATGGAGCTGCGAGCAGCACAGCAGAGCGGGCACATACACAAACAGGGAAGTCGCTAAATCAAGCAAAAGTCACTGGGGCAGCCTTATAAATTTGCTACATTTGTCGCTATAGACTGTAACCAATAAAATTCGCTAGAGGCGTCTGAAAAATCGCTAAATCTAGCGACAAAGTTGCTAAATTGGCAACACCATCTCCCAGCTCTAAAATAAAAGTAACGTGTACCTTTACGTTTTCCGTTTTAGGGTCCATAATGCCGTAATAAAATCAATACAATACAGTAGAAAGTATGCAATATCTCACTGTTCTTGAATACGGTTTTAAATACAATGCGCAAGTGTTTTGTTTAAAGGAAAATAACGCTCACATCGGTCATACTGTAAACTGGCATATCCAGTGACGCCTATTAGCATAACCTCTACTCCAATTGAAAACGGTTTCCACTAGTTACCCGAGCCACAAAATCTAAATTGGCTTTATCGTAAAAATGTATGAAAATAACCATTTGCTTTTTGGTTTTAATTTTAGGGTTAGGCTTGAGATTAGCAGTCTGGTCAAGGTAAGGGTTAAGATCACATTTTAAGAAGATAAATTGTAGAAATAGTCGGGGTTTATTACTTTGTGGCTGTGTCACGTGGTGACGACCGTTCAAAACACTCGGGAACCGAGGTTGAATGAATGGATCATTTAAATATAATTGCAGCAACCGGGAAGCAGTTTGTTATACAAATTCATTACTCTTAAATATTACTAACTTCAGAAAAGGCTTATGGGCTCCGCGACGCTCGATTTTCGACTCTGGGAACTTAATGTAACATTTGTCGGCGTTGAGTCCTTTTCAGCACCACTGCATCAACATGGTGAGTGTCCTGCTATGGCTACAGTAGCTAGCTATTAGCCGTTAGCTTGATATCAGAACTAATACAGCTGCAATTCAGCAATGGTTCGCATCTTGATATAGGTAGAACATGATAATAGTGTTTCACAACCAGTTGTAATATTAGCTAAATGTGCAGTCCCTGTGTTAGCTAAGTTAGCTTGGCATCTGCCTTGCTAGTTAGTAGCTAACGTTAGCTACTGTAGGTAGCTACCGACAGGTAGTAAAGCAAATGACCTAATATCACTAACCAATGTTTTTATCCATCGTTTTCTGACAACAGCTTAGATTGCTAATTTGGCGCTTGTGATGCGCAGCAAATAGAAACGTGCTGGTTTGCTAGTTTCACTTTGTTTATGTCGCTCATTGAGAACGTTCAAGTAGGGAAAGGTGTTTTTCTCACATCTAGACGACTCGTTTTGACCTCAGATTGCCCTCCGTGAGGTGGTATGCTTTAGGGTTATTTTCTATCTATTCAGAGCAAAATGTATACACTGTAAAACTGCTTTTTGATGAGCCATACACTGTCCCGCATTCTTGTATCTTATAATGTTAGGGTACTGCTAATGTTTGCAAAATCGCCAGGGCAACCTGTTAAGAAGAACGTTTGGCACTGGATGTTCAAAAGATGCAACATAAAAGCAGGAGCAGATGCCATAGCATCCCTTGGCATGTTATAAAAGTAAAATGCACAACCAAAGACTAAAACAGTACAATTTAAAACATTTTGAAGGGGAAGATGGGCCTACCCTCTCCGGTTTAAATGTAAATGGACTCTTGATGTCCATTTAATGTTTAGGTGAATTGGGTGTTATCATATGGTCTCCTAGACTATAGGCCTAGGTTTGCTGAAAGAGATTAGATTCCTAATTTAGTAGGCTACACCAAAGCGGCCTTAATTTTTTTCAGAAATGTCTGTAATTAATTTGCCTGACGACTCAAGCGGAAATTCTTCTGCTGCTCTACGATTCGCTACATACATCACTCTGAGACTGCAATCATTGAAGTCGTTTGTGATAATGTCAAAATGAGCATTGTTGTACAACACAAAGTCATAAGCGATTGGATCATTTCTAACCAATCATAATATCAAAGCAAATGACACATTTTCAAAATACTGCTTCACCCATATGTGTTCTGGCCCAACACATCGATTTCTGGACCAATCAGAATGGTTAGAATTTGTCGGGGATGAACTCCGATCCAGACTCATTGCAGAGAAGAAACTAACGTCCGTGGGCGTGGCGTAGTTAGCCAGGCAAGTAATTCATGACAATTTAAGAAAGGGACTCGGAGGAAAGCACTCATGTTTTTGTGTAATGGAAGCACAGGTGTGAGATATAGGAAACCTGTTCAGTGTCACTAAGGATGAACTCACTCACTAAATTTGGTGGTTAATATGCCAGTTATAAGAGGTTTATAACACAGATTGTCATGGAGATACCATTTCTAATGCAATTTGTGTGTTATGACGCCTAGGCTTTTCACATTGGACATTTAGATTAACTATTAAGCTAAATTGTAAGCTGTGATAGTCAGTGGGACTGACTCAAAGTCACTGATTTGCCTTTTGTGAGCTCGCTCTCAAGTTTGCTGTAGTAAGCTGTTTTAACGGGATGCACTATGGCTGCACAGTAGTAAATAATATGGATAATAGCCTAATAATAATCAATCAATGTACGTGTAGCACACCATGATTGTGTTGTTCAAAAGTGGCATACAGTGCCTTTGGAAAATATACAAATCAAAATGTTTTTTATATTTGAGATTCTTCAAAGTAGCCACCCTTTGCCTTGATGACAGCTTTGCACACTCTTTGCATTCTTTCAACCAGCTTCACCTGGAATGATTTTCCAACAGTCTTGAAGGATTTCCCACACATGTTGGCTGCTTTTCCTTCCCTCTGAGGTCCAACTCATCCAAACCATCTCAATTGGGTTGAGGTCGGGTGATTGTGGAGGCCAGGTTATCTGATGCAGCACTCCATCACTCTCCTTCTTGGTCAAATAGCCCTTACACAGCCTGGAGGTGTGTTGGGTCATTGTCCTGTTGTAAAACAAATGATAGTCCCGCTAAGTGCAAACCAGATGGGATGGCGTATCGGTGCAGAATGCTGTGGTAGCCATTCTGATTAAGTGTGCTTTGAATTCTAAATAAATCACAGACAGTGTCACCAGCAAAGCACCCCCACATCACCCTTGTCCTCCATGCTTCACGGTGGGAACCACACATGCAGAGATCATCCGTTCACCTACTCTGCATCTCACAAAGTCACAGCAGTTAGAACCAAAAATTTGGACTCATCAGACCAGGACAGATTTCCACCGGTCTAATGTCCATTGCTCGTGTTTCTTGGCCCAAGCAAATATCTTATTCTTATTGGTGTCCTTTTAGTAGTGGTTTCTTTGCAGCAATTTGACCACAAAGGCCTGATTCACACAGTCTCCTCTGAGCAGTTGATGTTGAGATGTCTCTTTTACATTTATTTGGGCTGCAATTTCTGAGGCTGGTAACTCTATTGAACTTATCCTCTGCAGCAGAGGTAACTCTGGGTCTTCCTTTCCTGTTGTGGTCCTCATGAGAGCCAGTTTCATCATAGTGCTTGTTGGTTTTTGCAACTCCACTTGAAGAAACTTTTTAAGTTCTTGACATTTTCCAGATTGACTGACCTTCATGTCTTAAAGTAATGATGGACTGTCGTTTCTCTTTGCTTACTTGGTCTTTTACCAAATAAGGCTATCTTCTGTATACCACCCCACCTTGTCACAACACAACTGATTGGATCAAATCCATCATGACTACCTCATGAAGCTGGTTGAGAGAATGCCAAGAGTGTACAAAGCTTTCATCAAGGCAAAGGGTGGCTACTTTGAAGAATCTCAAATATAAGATATTTTTTGATTTGTTGAACACTTTTTCTGGTTACTACCTGATTCCATATGTGTTCTTCAATTGTTTTTGTTGTCTTCACTATTATTCTACAATGTAAAAAAAAAAAAAAAAAAAAACAACAACATTTCAATCCTTGAATGAGTAGGTGTCCAAACTTTTGACTAGTACTGTATGTAAATGTGACATTTCAGTTTTTATATTTTTTTTTAATACATTTGCAAAAATGTCTAAACATCTGTTTTTTGCTTTGTCATTATGGGGTATCGTGTGTGTGGATTGTTGAGAAGGAAAAAATATATATAATACATTTTTGAATAAACCTGTAAAGTAACACAGTTTGGATAAAGAAGGGGTCTGAATACTTTCTGAATGCACTGTAGATGCACTGTAGGCCTACACAGAATTCCTTGACCACTTTTGATGAGATTGTATGTTGTCTCTTTGAATCCATATTGCTAGTAGTGAGAAAAAAATTCTGTGAGGAGAACCTTTAAGCTTCCCACAACTGCCAGCTTAACTAGAGAGCAGGGGGCACCCAGGGCTTCCCTCTCTGAGCTCTTGTTGTTTTCAGGGGCAAGATGGCAGGCCTTTTTTTTTTAAATTTTATTTATTTTACCGTTATTTTACCAGGTAAGTTGACTGAGAACACGTTCTCATTTGCAGCAACGACCTGGGGAATAGTTACAGGGGAGAGGAGGGGGATGAATGAGCCAATTGTAAACTGGGGATTATTAGGTGACCATGATTGTTTGAGGGCCAGATTGGGAATTTAGCCAGGACACCGGGGTTAACACCCCTACTCTTACGATAAGTGCCATGGGATCTTTAATGACCTCAGAGAGTCAGGACACCCGTTTAACGTCCCATCCGAAAGACAGCACCCTACACAGGGCAGTGTCCCCAATCACTGCCCTGGGGCATTGGGATATTATTTTTAGACCAGAGGAAAGAGTGCCTCCTACTGGCCCTCCAACACCACTTCCAGCAGCATCTGGTCTCCCATCCAGGGACTGACCAGGACCAACCCTGCTTAGCTTCAGAAGCAAGCCAGCAGTGGTATGCAGGGTGGTATGCTGCTGGCCTTCAATTGGGTGTTTGAGCTCTGAGGTGTTGGTTATCTCCCGTGTGTAATCAGAGCCAGACAGCTAGGTGAACGGAGAGAGAAGATGGATCTTGGTGGCATTTGGTGTCTGGCTCTGCTTTTGGAGGTGATAATTATAATCATATTGGAGAGTTATAGCTGCTATGCAATATGTTATGGGTTTCTGTACAGCGCTTTGACATCAGCTGATGTAAGAAGGGCATTATAAATACATTTGATTATTGCCTGTGTAATATGCCCAACAAAAAACTCTGAAGTGTGCTATTCAAAGGCCTATTTTCACCAACACACCTGTGCTGATATCACTAAGCCCACTTACTAGGGTAAAAGTTGGACTACCCTACAGTGAGGGATAAAGTAGCAGCACAATTCTAGCCAACCTGTTAAGGGAATATTGATCTGTAAGGGTTGAAATTGAACCCCCTGTGCTAAAGCTGGCTATCACTGTCAGCTCTCCACTGTTGACTGCTGCTTGTTCTCAGCTGAGCATCATGGGTGCTGAGAGTCAGACACTCCTTTTTGTATTGCACTGAGGGCATTTTGTGCAAGTGCCTCAAACGTGCCAATAAAATGCTCTCATGTCTTTGTTACTGCAGTTGTATATCATAAGGGAAGAAGTAGGGCTGTGGCTGTCACGGTAATTTACCTTTTAATTAACATAAACACGTTTAGCATCTCCTGACTTCCATGCATAGCGTACAATCCACTGATGGAGACAGTTGGAACATTTAAAAAATCTAATAAATCCATTTAATATAGCCTAAACCTTCACAATAAATACATGATTTATTTTAGACAGGTCTAAAGAAGCATGATATGAAGAATAGGTAGCCTATTTCAGAAAAACAGAATAGCATATCCTGAGTTGTCCTTGTTAGGCCCTGATCTGGCTATGCCATATGGCTGTGGGCTACACTAGTTCATTAAGCAGACAAGATTTGTTTAGAATTCCGTGGCATTATTTTATAGTATGAAGAATACAATTGAACATGGCTGAATAAAATAGAAAGGATATTTTCTCATAGATTTGAGGAAGTGTGCACATGCGGCTATTCTGTGTTGAGCGGTTAACAAAGAAAAATGTCCTCCTAGATGTTTAATTTAGAGTTATTTATGCAACTTTACTTGTGATACAAACCTTAGGCTATATGTTTTGATTTTTAAAACATTCTAAGGCTGCATGATGACTTGAAAATAGCACCATGCTCTGTTTCTTGCGCAGCCTGCACACTATAAGTCTCATTCACAATAATTTGACAAGCACTTGATGATAATCCCACCCATTAGACTATTCATAATTTAATCTGGGCTTTACATATAGCCTAATGAGTGGAATAATTTTTTATTTAGAATGAACCACAAAAAAACAATTCATCCGTAGGCTGCAATTGAATTGAGGTTAGGTGCCAAAATGATATAGCCTACTCCTGTCTACACGGTAATAATTAAAAATACTAAGCATGATTTGGCCACAGAGGATCATTACCTGTTTTAAAAATAAATAAGTTGTGGATTGTTTTCAATTGTATTACCTACAGTCGGAAGGAAAGCAGCACGCTCAATATGGGTAGATTATTGTTGAGTTGTGACTGTCTGTGAAAAGTAGAGGCCAAGCCAGGCATATCGCAATAGTTTGGAAAGCAAATAGTTATTGCTGTAAAGAGAAGACTGCTCCTTTGAACGATGGTATACATGGATGAATTTTCGGACTTTGGGGGGAGTGTGCTCTTCTGTATTGTACAATGTATAAATCAGAGGAGGCTGGTGGAAGGTGCTATTGGAGGACGGGCTCATTGGAATGGTTAGAAGGGCATTAATGGAACGGTATAAAACGCATCAGGTGGTGACACGCATCTCTGCGTGCCTGGCAGATACAGTGGCAAGAAAAAACATGTAAACTCTTTGGAAATACCTGGATTTCTGCATAAATTGGTCATAAAATTTGCTTAATCTTCATTTAGGTCACAAAAATAGACAAACGCAGTCTGCTTAAACTAATAACACACAAACAAGTATACGTTTTCATGTCTTTATTGAACACACCGTGTAAACATTCACAGTGCAGGGTGGAAAAAGTATGTGAACCCTTGGATTTAATAACTGTTTGACCCTCCTTTGGCAGCAATAACCTCAACCAAGCATTTTCTGTAGTTGCGGATCAGACTTGCATAACGGTCAGGAGGAATTTTGGACCATTCGTCTTTACAAAACTGTTTCAGTTCAGCAATATTCTTGGGATGTCTCTTGAGGTCATGCCACAGCATCTCAATCGGGTTGAGGTCAGGACTCTTCTGTTGAAGCCATTCTGTTGTTGATTTACTTCTGTGTTTTGGATCGTTGTCCTGTTGCATCACCCAATTTCTGTTGAGCTTCAATTGGCAGACAGATAGCCTAACATTCTCCTGCAAAATGTCTTGATAAACATGGGAATTCATTTTTCCGTCTGATGGCAAGCTGTCCAGGCCCTGAGGCAGCAAAGGAGCCCCAAACCATAATGTTCCCTCCACCATACTTTACAGTTGGGATAAGGTTTTGATGTTGGTGTGCTGTGCCTTTGTTTCTCCACACAGTGTTGTGTGTTCCTTCCAAACAAATCAACTGTAGTTTCATCTGTCCAAAGAATATTTTGCCAGTAGCGCTGTGGAACATCCAGGTGCACTTTTGCAAACCTCAGACGTGCAGCAATGTTTTTTTTGGACAGCAGTGGCTTCTTCTGTGGTGTCCTCCCATGAACAACATTCTTGTTTAGTGTTGTACATATCATAGACTCGTCAACCGAGATGTTGGCATGTTCCAGATATTTCTGTAAGTCTTTAGCTGACACTCTAGGTTTCTTCTTAACCTCATTGAGCATTCTGCGCTGTGCTCTTGCAGTCATCTTTGCAGGACAGCCACTCCTAGGGAGAGTAGCAACAGTGCTGAACTTTCTCCATTTATAGACAATTTGTCTTACTGTGGACAAATGAACATCAAGGCTTTTAGAGATACTTTTGTAACTCTTTTCAGCTTTATGCAAATCAACAATTCTTAATCGTAGGTCTTCTGAGATCTAATTTGTTCGAGGCATGGTTCACATCAGGCAATGCTTCTTGTGAATAGCAAACTCATATTTTGTGAGTGTTTTTTAAACGACAAGGCAGCTCTAACCAACATCTCCAATCTTGTCTCAATGATTGGACCCCAGGTTAGCTGACTCCAATTAGATTTTGGAAAAGTCATTAGCCTAGGGGTTCACATGCTTTTTCCAACCTACACTGTGAAAAATGTAAAATTATGTATTCAATATACAGTCGTGGCCAAATGTTTTGAGAATGACACAAATATTAATTTCCACAAAGTTTGCTGCTTCAGTGTCTTTAGAGTTTTTGTCAGATGTTACTATGGAATACTGCCGTATAATTGCAAGCATTTCATAAGTGTGAAAGGCTTTTATTGACAATTACATGAAGTTGATGCAAAGAGTCAATATTTGCAGTGTTGACCCTTCTTTTTCAAGACCTCTGCAATCCACCCTGGCATGCTGTCAATTAACTTCTGGGCCACATCCTGACTGATGGCAGCCCATTCTTGCATAAACAATGCTTGGAGTTTGTCAGAATTTGTGGGTTTTTGTTTGTCCACCCGCCTCTTGAGGATTGATCACAAGTTCCCAATGGGATTAAGGTCTGGGGAGTTTCCTGCCCATGGACCTAAAATATCAATGTTTTGTTCCCCGAGCCACTTAGTTATCACTTTTGCCTTATTGCAAGGTGCTCCATCATGCTGGAAAAGCCATTGTTCGTCACCAAACTGTTCCTGGATGGTTGGGAGAAGTTGCTCTCGGAGGATGTGTTGGTACCATTCTTTATTCATGGCTGTGTTCTTAGGCAAAATTGTGAGTGAGCCCACTCCCTTGGCTGAGAAGCAACCCCACACATGAATGGTCTCAGGATGCTTTACTGTTGGCGTGACACAGGACTGATGGTAGCGCTCACCTTGGTAGCGCTCAGCTTTTTTCTGGATGCCCCAAACAATCAGAAAGGGAATTCATCAGAGAAAATGACTTTACCCCAGTCCTCAGCAGTCCAATCCCTGTACCTCAGCAGTCCAATCCCTGTACCTTTTGCAGAATATGAGTCTGTCCCTGATGTTTTTCCTGGAGAGAAGTGGCTTCTTTGCTGCTCTTCTTGACACCAGACCATCCTCCAAAAGTCTTCGCCTCACTGTGCGTGCAGATGCACTCACGCCTGCCTGCTGCCATTCCTGAGCAAGCTCTGTACTGGTGGTGCCCCGATCCCGCAGCTGAATCAACTTTAGGAGTCGGGCCTGGCGCTTGCTGGACTTTCTTGGGCGCCCTGAAGCCTTCTTCACAACAATTGAACCGCTCTCCTTGAAATTCTTGATGTTCCGATAAATGGTTTATTTAGGTGCAATCTTACTGGCAGCAATGTCCTTGCATGTGAAGCACTTTTTGTGCAAAGCAATGATGACGGCACGTGTTTCCTTGCAGGTAACCATGTTTGACAGAGGAAGAACAATGATTCCAAGCACCACCCTCCTTTTGAAGCTTCCAGTCTGTTTTTCGAACTCAATCAGCATGACAGAGTGATCTCTAGCCTTGTCCTCGTCAACACTCACACCTGTGTTAACAAGAGAATCACTGACATGATGTCAGCTGGTCCTTTTGTGGCAGGGCTGAAATGCAGTGGAAATGTTTTTTGGGGATTCATTTCATTTACATGGCAAAGAGGGACTTTGCAATTAATTGCAATTCATCTGATCACTCTCCATAACATTCTGGAGTATATGCAAATTGCCATCATACAAACTGAGGCAGCAGACTTAGTGGAAATTAATATTTGTGCCATTCTCAAAACTTTTGGCCACGACTATAGACAAGAAAAATAAAATTATTTGTGTGTTATTAGGGTGCTTAAACTATGTTTGTCTATTGTTGTGACTTAGATGATCAGATCAAATTTGATGACCAATTTATGCAGAAATCCAAGTAATTCCAAAGGGTTCACATACTTTTTCTTGCCACTGTATCTCAGCTTGGATGTCGGCCCACCACCTCAAACTCAACCTCGACAAGATCGAGCTGCTCGTCCTCCCGGGGAAGGCCTGCACGCTCAAAGACCTCTTCATCATGGTTGACAACTCCACAGTTTTGCCCTCCCAGAGTGCAAAGAACCTTGGCATGACCCTGGACAACACACTGTCGTTCTCTGCAAACCTCAAAGCAGTGACTCGCTCGTGCAGGTTCATGCTTTGCAATATCCGTAGAGTACGACCCTACCTCACACAGAAAGCAGCGCAGGTCCTAATCCAGGAACTTGTTATCTCCCTTCTGGACTACTGCATCTCACTGTTGGCTGGGCTCCCCACTTGTGCCATCAAACCCCTGCAACTTATCCAGAACACTGCAGCCTGCCTGGTTTTCAACCTTCCCATATCACCCCGCTCCTCTGCCCACTCCACTGACTTCCAGTTGAAGCTCGCATCCACTTCAAGACCATGTTGCTTGCCTACAGAGCAGCAAGAGGAACTGCCCTCCCACCTTCAGGCTATGCTCAAACCCTTCACCCCAACCCGAGCACTCTGTTCTGCCACATACTGGTCTTTTGGCCCTCCCACCCCTACAGGAGGGCAGCTCCCACTCAGCCCAGTTCAAGGTCTTCTCTGTCCTGGCAATAGATGAAGTGAATACTCTCAAAGCACAATTACTAAAGCCTTTTGAAATGTTCAACAACTCTCCTCCACAATACATAGCAGAAAGCGCAACATTATGAACTACAATATCTGGGGTTTTAGGAAAAAAATCTTACCTTTACTGTCATGTTGTGGTCATGAGGAAGGTGAATTGACATTCAGATGAACAAGTAACCTAGCTAGCACTTTTTCCCTCTCCCTGTGTCAACTCAATTGAAGGTCACTGTAGAAGTCGGCCTACCCTTCCCAAATTGATATAATCTAATCAAAAGGTCAACAAAAGACGTGTTCCCATTCTTTGCTTTGCAGTGAACACTTTTAATCAGACATATTGCATGTTACAGAAGAATAATAGGCTATTGTGTTCTTAATATGAACAGCCACACCACTATCTCCAAATTGTGGGAACTCTGGGCCCAGTAGTACCACCCTGTTTTGTTAATGGTACACTGCAAAAAGGGTATTATTCCATGTAGGCCTACTTATGCCCACCACTTCCATCCTGTGTAGCTTTGGCTAGGCTATAATTAAGCCCAAATCATCCATGCTGTGCCAATACTGGAAGAGAACATGCATACTAAGCCAAGTGAATGATGCGCTCATCAGAAGAGAAGGCCACAGGTTGGATCACATACTCATGGTCTGAATGGCTGTGAATGTCAGTGACTGTTAAAATCAATTTAGCCTCAAATAAATAATGAAACATGTTCAAGTTGGTTTAAATAATACAAAAACAAAGTGTTGGAGAAGAAAGTAAAAGTGCAATATGTGTCATGTAAAAAAGCTAACGTTTAAGTTCCTTGTTCAGAACATATGAAAGCTGGTGGTTCCTCCACAAAAGCCGTGGCCCTTGCAGGGCAAGGGGAACAACTACTTCAAGGTCTCAGAGCGAGTGACGTCACCGATTTAAACGCTATTAGCTCGCACTCCGCTAACTAGCTAGCCATTTCACATCGGTTACACCAGCCTAATCTCGGTAATTGATAGGCTTGAAGTCATAAACAGCTCAATGCTTGAAGCACAGCGAAGAGCTGCTGGCAAATGCAGGAAAGTGCTGTTTGAATGAATGCTTACGAGCATGCTGCTGCCTACCACCGCACAGTCAGACTGTTCTATCAAATATCAAATCATAGACTTAATTATAACCATGATTTAATGACTCGTTTCCATTTGGAAGAGTGTATATGTGTGCTATATACTGAGTATACCAAACATGAGGAACACCGTCCTAATATTGAGTTGCACCCCCTTTTGCCCTCAGAACAGCCTCAATTCATCATGGCAATGACTCTACAAGTGTTGAAAGCTTTCCACAGGGATGCTGGCACATGTTGACTCCAATGCTTCCCACAGTTGTCATATTGGCTGGATGTCCTTTGGGTGGTGGACCATTCTTGATACACACAGGAAACTGTTGAGCATGAAAAACCCAGCGGTGTTGGAGTTCTTGACACACTCAAACTGGTGTGCCTGGCACCTTCTACCATACCCCGTTCAAAGGCACTTAAATATTTTGTCTTGTCCATTCACCCTCTTAATGGCACACATACACAATCCATGTCCCAATTGTCTCAAGGCTTAAAAGTCCTTCTTTAACCTGTCTGCTTCATCTACACTGATTTGAAGTGGATTTAACAGGTGCCATCAATAATGGATCACGGCTTTCACCTGGATTAACCTAGTCAGTCTGTCATGGAAAGAGCAGGTGTTCCTAATGTTTTGTACATATTAGAATATAACTTGATTTGTTTTCCCTCCCTTAGGGTGTGATCGGTCTGCAGCTGGTGGTTACCATGGTAATGGCCAGTGTCATTCAGAAGATCATACCTCATTATTCCTTCGCAAGATGGCTGCTCTGCAGCGGAGGGTAATGTAGAAGTCTGTACCTGCTGTTTCTGTGTCTTTAAGAGCCATGATTTCATCTCCTCACTGGTTTACCCTTCAGAACAATTCATTTAAAAGGATGCTTAACAATGTGGAACAGAGTGTTTGCTCAACTTATAAACAGTCTCTCTGTTTACAAGTTGTCTGCTGAAAGCAAATTTTCTGAAAACACAAAAAGCATTAAAAAACAACATAATTGTCGTATTGCATAGACCAAAGGGCATCATCAGCTATTGGGACGACCCAAGAGGACTGGGAATTAAAATAAAGCGCCCGCCTCGTTTCCTATAATTAGCGCCAGATGTGTTTTTGAGTAAACAGCTCCTCAGAACACTTAATAATTCATCAGTGCTTTTTTCAGGGGGCTTTGAAAAAACTTTGACGCAAGCTGGAGGCCCATAGTGTCCCTCCAGAGAGATCCGCAATTAAGTTTCCCCTAATAAACAAGGCAGCAGTAAACATGTTGTGCCCCACAAATGATGCAGCAACCCCCTTGGGCCAATTGAGGTATCCTGTGTGACTTAAACATTTCAGTTATCGTGTGTAACCACAGATTATCCATTATTTTGACCAGATACTCAAGTGGCCATTCTAACAATGAAAATAAATGTCTCCAAAAATGGAAGGCAGTTAGCCTTGGTACAAGTCGCTTTAGCTAATCCTCTCCCTTTACGCCATGTGATGTGCCAAAGAGACTGCTGGCCTTTCTGCCATCTTCAAATATGAACATTCTATCATTACTGTGCTCAGGGAGAACAGAGGCTTTGATCCTGATTCGATCATCCTCACAGCTATCCTCCAATCACAACACTTATGCAAATATTGGAACTCATCACTTTCTCCACAGAACACGTTGTATATGGTTGCTAAGCAACCATTTTTTGTTTGTCCAGATAACACCAGTCTCAAAAGTTGCTAGCTCAAGTCTAAATTTTCTAAGTAAATACATCCTGCAATTCCAACCACAAAATGTCTTAGTTTTAAGACTCAAAATACATTTAGCCTTTTTGACTTTTGTTATAAATTCCAATTCAATTTTCAAGTCTCCACATGTGGTCATGGAACATATGTTATTTCCAACAACCAATGAGCAACTCCACCATAAATCCAGTGCATATTAAATGTTGAGATGTCGGCAGTGACAAGGACTGGAATGTTAGCAAAAGAGACTGGGAGGAGGCAAGATCAGGTAGGACCATTCTAGCCAATGAGGGGCAGATACGTGTGCGAACAACAGGCACAACTCCGATATAACATATTTTTTCAAAAAGTTGCCGGAATGTGATGTCTTACTTATCAGTACACTCGTAACAACCTAAGTACTACGAAACTTCTATTCAATCAAATAAGCCATACGTAGGAAATAAGCCATTCAATGTTTTGATAGCCAAATTCGACACGCTCATTGATCTGTGTTTGTGGAAAAACGCTCCATGCTGGATAAGACATATTTTGGGCTCAGTTATCCCTTTCTATCTTCGCCTCTTCCTCTCTGGTGTGACTCAAACATTTCAGTTAATCACTATAGCTCGTGCCTTGGGCCAATCAGTGTAATTTTATAAATGCCGGATCTCTATGGCAAGATGCATCATTAGGGCTCCCGAGTGGTGCAGCGGTCTAAGGCACTGCATCTCAGTGCTAGAGGCGTCACTACAGACCTTGGCTCGATTCCAGGCTGTATCCCAACCAGCCGTGATTGGGACTCCCATAGGGTGGCGCACAATTAGCCCAGCATCGTTAGGGTTTGGCCGGGGTAGGCCGTCATTGTAAATAAGAATTTGTTCTTAACTGACTTGCCTAGATAAATAAAGGTTAAATAAAAAAATTCACCAAGTTTTCTGAAAATCAGGACAGTAGTGTTTGATATATCGTTTGTGACTAACGTATGAATGTACGAACAGACAAATGGATGGACGGACATACGGAGACCGATCCACAGTCAGTTCACAAAATGAAATCCAAGCCCTCCACCCCTCCTTCCATTATGCCTCTCAGAGCTTGTGACAAGTGGGTTTCTAAACAAAGTTAGAGGTTGTGTGAAATCTTAGTCTTCAAAAGGCTGCACTTAAATTGGCTCTTTTATTTTTAAGTCCGGTCCTCAAGGAACACAATAACTAGCCTCTTTGCTGTCAGGAGTGTATTAGTTGATTTGAATATGTTAAGATGATTTGAGGGTTGTCTTTGTCCTATGTGTGTATTTTGTTAGGTAAAGGATCTCAAAATCCAGCTCATTTGCTAAGTGATGGTCCTAATCATGTTCAATCATGTAGGCCTGGAACGACAAACCATTGTCCTATAAATCATAAACGCCTACTTTTTGAAGGCATTTTCCTTTTTTGAGTATGATGATGGATTATGTCACCAATACTGGCTCCTGGAGGGTCACAGCCTATGTAGAATGGCCTATATTGTTATTGCACAGCACTAAATCCTCCAATCCACATTACTACTGTCATTGATGATTATTTTATTGACCCTTTATTTAACTAGGGAATTAAATCAATTAAGAAAAAAATCTTATTTACAATGACGGCCTACCAAGAGGCAAAATGCCTCCTACGGGGGCTGGGATAAAAAATCTAAATGTAGGACTCTCTGCTATTAATTGGTTAATAGATTGAGGAGTTTCCTTGCTAGGCTTCAGAGTAAAAGCCTGCCTACCCTGTATCCCTCCTGAACCAGGACTGGGGACCACAGGTGTAGTTCTAAAGCTACCTAGATTACTCACTTGTCTCCTCTCTCCTTCTCCAGTCTTCGGTGGTACCAGCACCCTACGGAAGATGAGTTGAGGAGCCTTGCTGGAAAACAACAAAAAACAAAGAGCAAGAAGGACCGGTAAGAAGGCAGACTGAGGAGGGTAGGGGTGAGGAGGGTAGGGGTGGGGACGGCAGTGGCACAGAGGGGAGCGAGTGGTGCCTTTTGGATCAGGCAGGAATTTAAAGAGGAGTGGCAGACATTTGGGAAGGGTGGAGAACACAGGTGCGACAACGGAGAGATGAAGCAGATGTGTTTAGGAGGCTTATTTAAGGCCTGAAGTATTTCTGTTGTTTGTTTTTGCCCGTGATCAAAGCTAGCCTTTGCTTATTAGAATGGGCTCTGACTATCTTGTGCTAGTGAGTTAAAGGGATACTTCAGGATTTTGGCAATGAGACCCTTTATCTACTGCCCCAGAGTCCGTTGAACTCGTGGATACCATTTTTATGTCTCTGTTAGGGTTGACCCCATTTAGTCGACCGGTCGATTGTTTGGTCAATAAGCTGATGGTCGACCGAGATTTCTTTAGTCGAGCAGTAGCAAACACCTGTCTGATTCGTCTGAGTGCACTAATCCTTTGTGGAGGCTGTGGGGATGGCACATTCCATCAGTCTAAGACAGTTGCTACTGAAATTGTACATTTTTGTATAAAATGTTCCGGATTGACTGACCTTCATGTCTTAAATTAAGGATGGACTGTAATTTCTCTTTGCTTATTTGAGCTGTTTTTGCAATATTAAGGACTTGGTCTTTTACCAAATAGGGCTTTCTTCTGTTTACCACACCTACCTTGTCACAACATAACTGATTGGCTCAAACAGATTAAGAAGAAACAAATTACACAAATTAACTTTTAACAAGGCACACTTGAAATTGAAATGCTTTCGAGGTGACTACCTCATGAAGCTGTTTGAGAGAGAATGCCAAGAGTGCGCAAAGCTGTCATCAAGGCAAAGGGTGGCTACTTTGAAGAATCTCAAATATACTTTTTTGCTTACTACCTGATTCCATGTGTTCTTCCATTGTTTTGATGTCTTCACTATTATTCTACAATGTAGAAGATAGGAAAAATAAAGAAAAACCCTTGAATGAGTAGGTGTGTCCAAACTTTTGACTGGTACTGTATGTTGCCGCTTCAGCAACACGGCCAGCGTGATACACACTGTTGATATTCTGTGGTGGTCGCTGCAGGAGGGAGGAGAGAGATTATTATTTATTTCTTAACACAGCGCAGGTAATCTGAGCCATGCCCAGCACAATGAAATCAATTGCGTTGGACTCCTAGTCATTTGTCTTAATTATTTAATCAAACAGTTCGCTTAAAGCATCATACAAGCTCAGTGCATATTGTTGATTTGATTTAAACACATATGATGTGTCTATATATGGAAAAATACACGTTTTTAGAGGTATTTTTGCGAGCCAATGCTAACTAGTGTTGACAGGAAGTCTATGGTTATCTACTAGCATGGACACAGAGGAACTTAACTTGTGACTCTCTACTACAGATGCTTTCTCTTTTGTAGTGCGGATTAGGGCCCATGTAATTCATAAATCCAATATTTTGTCATAGGGCTAAAGGGGGCGACGTGCAGGACCGGCTGCAAGAGCAGCACACGGCAGGGATTGGGCCAGCTGTTAGATGTGGATTGGGGCATGTTGCCTCCTCTGCTTCTTGAAGTCACCAATCAACTCAGTAGTATATGAACAGCAGTTTTTTTCAGACTCCAACAAAACAAGCTGTAACCCCACACGTCAGGGGTCATGGCGATGCTATGGCGAGTTCTGAAAGTAGGCATGCCATGTAATGTCTTTATTCATAATCTGTATGGCCATCAGTGATAAATGATCATATTCCATATCTACATTCTGTGTTACTGCCTTTTAGCCTCACAGAAAGCAAGGTGTGGCAATGTGAAATGTTCTGGAACATTTGAGAATTGAAGTGTATGAAGTTGATGCTATCTAGATTCACGCTGGGAGCCATGAGTTAGTCCTAGACCATTCTTTAAGCTTCCATGAGGCAGGTCGTAGCACAACGCCACACATTTGCTTATGCTTCAAAAGACGGATCACTGTCCTTTTGCCTGCTTTTTCCACACATGTCCATTCCTTTTGTTGTGAAGCCCTTTTCTCCAGTCAGGTGCCACAGAATTGAAATGTGTCCAGGGCATGTTTGGCTCCAGTGTCTTGCCGAGGTATTGTCTTCTGAATCCAGCACACACAGAGCTGAGCAAACACTGCCCTGTGTCCCGAAGGCCCACTAGAAAGGTCAGTTGGTCCCAGGAACAGCTGGCCCAATCCCTGCCGTGTGCTGCTCTTGCAGCCTGTCCTGCACGTCGCCCCCTTTAGCCCTATGACAAAATATTGGATTTATGAATTATATGGTCCCTAATCCGCACTACAAAAGAGAAAGTATCAGTGCTCAGTACCCCTTGGTTATGTTGACAATAGAGACTAAGTTCAGGATGACTCCCTCCATGACGCTAGCCAGTTTGATGCTAGCAGATGCCCAAATGACCTTGTACTTGGGATGTGCAGTTATTTGAATATCTGAATGAACATTAGTATTTCAATACTTGTGAGTATTTGTTTATGCGAGTATTAAAATGTATATAGGCCTATTTTAACGTTGAAAATGCTTTTTCTAAATTAAAATATCCATGTGACATTGTTACATACAAGAATATACCATGACATTTCAAATTATTAATTTAATAAAACAAAATTGTCAATGTATTTTTTTTTAATGACATGCACGTGAGCCCCATTTTAAAAATACCGGTAGCTGACCACTAGCCTTCATGTGTTTATGTTGGCCAATCAGTGGCAAAGAGGCTCAATGTGTTGCAAGTGGAGTGAGAGTTCACTAATGCAATGCCAGATGGAATAAATTACGTAATTTAAAGTGTGTTAATTGAGGAGTAACCAACAGGTAGACTGATTTTTATTTGAATGGGGTTGGGCAGAAAGCACAGCATGTGGCCTCAATTAGTCTAGCAAGCTATAGCTGGCTAGTTTAGCAAACTACTATCTTCTCTACTACTAGGCTACTCCAATCAAGACAAGCACTGTTAATGTTATGGGATGATAAATAACGTGGCTGTTTCAAGTTATCTAGTCTTGGCTGTAGCCGAGTTGCCTTGGCATCTCTCCCTCCGTCTGCTCAGTGTTGCCTAACTATTTTTCAAGGAAAGTACCGTTATCTGTTGGTTGATCATTTGTCGCTGGAAGTCGCTAACGTTAGATGATATCATGCAGCAGTGCTCAGGTTAAATACATGTATCCCGATATCTGGCAAAATGATACTATTTGAATAGTGGAATTATTTCAAACCCCATCACTACCTTGTACACAAATCTAGTTTGATTTAGTCCAGGGTTTAATGTATTGTTCTTTAGGGCAGCCAGTAAATTGACATGATAGCAGTATATTTGTATGAAGCAGTCTTTGCTGTGCACTTGATTAGAGGTGGAACAATGACCACGAAAAACATGAGTACACCTGCCTGCAACATGGGACATGTCTGTCTGGTAATGATTTGGCACTGTCTTTTGTCCCAGGAGGAACAATGGCCACATAGATTACAAGCCTCTGACCATTCCCAAGGACATAGACCTGCAGCTGGAGACCAAGTGCATCACAGAAGTGGATACGTTAGGTATGAGGCCATATCTACAAACACTATTCAATTATCATCTTATCTTTATGACCTTTGTTTTGTCTCTTGAACCTCAACAAATCTTCATAATTCAGTATTTGTGCACATCTACATTTTCCCCAAAATATCAACATCCCAATCCAGAACTACTGTCATGAATTAACAAACTAATCCTCTTCCACCTGCTCCTCCTCTTCCCCCTGCTCCTCCTCTTCCCCCTGCTCCTCCTCTTCCCCCTGCTCCTGGTCTCTGCAGCGTTGCACTACTTCCCAGAGTTCCAGTGGCTGGTGGACTTCACGGTGGCATCCACAGTGGTGTATCTGATCACAGAGCTGTACTACACTGTGGCCCAGCCCTCAGGAGAGATGAACATCAGCGTGGTGTGGTGCCTGCTGGTCCTTGCCTTTGTCATGTATCCTTCAGTCAATACATCCTTCTCTCTTTCAATCACTCTTTTTATATCAAATCAATTTGACATTTGTCTAGAGGATGTTGAAGGTTCAATTTGATCTCACCTAGTAGCACCGTCAAGCCAAATCAAACATTTCTGAGTTAAAGACCTACCGGTAGTAAAAGCGTTTCAGTAGTATCCCACACACACACTGAGAATCATCCCTTCTGTTGCTGGTTAACAGAAAAAAACCTGAGTGAGAGCCTTGATTGTTTCCAGGCTCCATTTCAGTAGTCAGGGAGCATCAGGAGAGCAGGCAGTTAGTGGCCATAAACTGACAGACACGGCTCCAACCACTGCCTGCCACCACCTGTCTCCCCCTACCTGTTACTTTCTTCCACTGACACGTCACTATATCATACGCGTTATCCTTCGCCACAGTCAATCTTTCCCACACTCCCTGTCGGAACTGGCTGAGTGCGGTTGGAAGGCATGTCATTTCCTGCCTACCTGCTGAGGAAGATTGGATGCCCAATTTTCACAGCCCACCAGATTGATTTGCCTGGGAAAATAAGAGACTTTGAGGTGGTGGGAGGAGGGGGGAGCACGGCTGGATGGATGATGAAGATGATGAAGATGATGATGGGGATGCGATGGTCTGTGTGTTAATGCCACACTTGATTTCAGATTCCCATCTCCAGCAACCCTCTTGGTGTGGTAAAGAGCCAGAGGCTGCAGCCAGGCACCTGCTGTGTTAACCTCGACTTGACGCAACTCAGCCATGGAATGGAATCTTAAAACGGCTAACTTTGAATGTATTTAGCAGATCAAATTTTTTTCGTGCAAGTTAGGAATAACACACAGTTGGCAGTGGCTCAGTATTAGAACTCATGATTGTTCCTGAGCTCTGAGTTTGCACCTAACAGAAAGGGTTTCTATAAATGTTGATAAACGTTGAATATCCAAACTAATACACATCAAGTAGACGTTGGTTAGCCTGGACTTATCAAGACAATCAGTGATGGTATAACTGGAATGGGCAAAAGCTACTCTTACAGAAATGCTGCTGCAATATTTGCACCTTACTTTCTGTGGCTGCTTCCCAGATCGTGTTTAGGGGTACGTTAGCAGCAGCTTCACTGACAGCTCTGTCAATGGGGCTGCATTGCTCTTTTGAGAGGCTAGCTCAAAATTGTCAAGTAACTTTTTAAAATGCAGCCTTTAGTATCCCGGTTGTGACCCCACAGAAAAAGTCCATTGGATTCCCCCATTCAGAATGCCCTGAGACATTGGTTTGTGAAATAAAGGCTGAGCTCCCTCTCCGTGGAGAGCCAGGCCAGCTCTAGAAACACGATGTGTCTTTACTTAGCCCACTAGAATCACTACAGCCAGACACAGCAAAAAAATACCATTCTAGGTCTGAGGAAGCCTGGCCCATTGAACCCCAGGGTAATGTATGACAGCTACTGTTGAGGAGGGAGACAGACGCTAGACTGTGTGTGTGTTGCGGGTCACAATGCAGTAGTGCTTCTGATACATCTGGTATATTATGTTAATGAGCCACCACCATTACTCCAGAAACATGTGTAGGATGCATAGTCACTTCACCCCTACCTACATGTACAAATGACCTTGACTAACCTGTATCTCCGCACATTGACTCGGTTCCAGTACCCCCTGTATATAGCCTCGTTGTTGTTTTATTTTGTTACTTTTTATAATTGTTTACTTGAGTTTATTTGATAAATATTTTCTTAACTCTTTCTTGAACTGCACTGTTGGTTAAGGGCTTGTAAGTAAGTATTTCACCGTAAGGTTTACACATGTTGTATTCAGCACATGTGACAAAGTTTGATTTTGATTTTTGATCTCTGCACAGCCTTGGCGCTCAGAAGTATGATTTGTAGGCTATATTTCATGAGTTGTGTGTTTCTGCTGGTGTGTTCCTTAACTCCCGTGCCCCACAGTAAGACTCTGTTCTCCCTGACGGCCTTCTACTTCAAGCTGGAGGAGGGCGGTGAGCGCTCACTCTGCATCACCTTCGCTTTCTTCTTCTTCGTCAAAGCCATGGCCATCCTCATCGTCACCGAGAACTACCTGGAGTTTGGCCTGGAGACAAGTGAGTGGGCCATGAACCGTCTGTCAGTACGGCTAGATAGCACTTCTTCGGTTCTGCTCCTGGAACCTATTCATTAGTGCAAAACGTTGCTTCCATATGAATATAACCCTTAGGACTCACAGGCTGGTCTGGCTGTTGTTCCAGCCCAGTGCTAACACATACAATTAAACTCCCCAAGCTAGGTGTGTTAGTGATAGGATAGAATAGTATGCAAACCCTGTGGTTCCCCAGGACCATAGTTGAATCCATTTTTCTAATATACTGTAATTGTTGATTTTCTGGTATTGGTAGGACAAATTAAAATATAGAGATGTTTTTATTTCATTCTAGGTTTTGCAAATTTCTCTGAAAGTGCCACACATTTTTTAGAGAACCAGGGGTTGGAGTCCCAGTAAGTAAGAGCTTCTTCTATCAGTATGCATGGTGTCATGAATCTAAATGACTCCTGGACTGTGTGTTTTGACACATGAATGTAAAGTAGACTTTAACCCATTATGACTGTGTCTCTGTTCTTTTCTGTAGGGGTCCCATATCTAAACTCACCTTTAAGCTGATCCTGGCCCTGCTCTGCTCTCTGATTGGTGCATTTCTCACCTTCCCTGGCCTACGATTGGCCCAAATGCACCTGGACGCCCTCAACCTGACCACAGCTAAAGTCACACAGTGAGTTCCTCTCTTCCTTTGTCTTCCTTCCTCCTCAACCAGACCACAGTTCAACAGCTGCTGTTTTCCCATTCATCTATGAGTTTGCTGCAGTAGTTGTGTGAGTGTTATGTTGTTTTTAGATCAGTGCAGTTAACACATATTGGAGTGGGGAGACATCCTATGAGGACTCATTCACTTTTCTCAAGGACTCTTGGATAGGGCAAGGCTTTTGCTGACAAAAATGTGTGACGTATTTATGTTATTCCTGTCTCCCAGGACCTTGCTTCATATCAACTTCCTGGCCCCTCTTATTATGGTATTGTTGTGGGTCAAGCCCATAACCAAGGACTACATCCTGAACCCTACCCTGGGGAAGGAGAGTGTGCCTTTGTAAGTTCACCTCTGGGTTGCTTCGTTTGTCATTTCATGTTTTCCCAGTGCTTTTCAACCACATGTATGGTGTTGACACGGCACATCCAAGGTCAAAGGACCAGGCCTTTCCAATGTTTGACATATTTGTAATAAGTTGCATCATGTAAAGCAGCTTCCCATCTCCTCTCTTTCCACCTCTCCCTGTCACCCCACCCCACTTCTCTTCTTTCCTACCTTCACCTTTTCTCTCTTCCTCTCACGCTATTGACTTGGGTTGACTTGACTTAGCCAATCATTTTCCCTCACACTGACTCACACACTCTTTCTTTCTCTCTCGCACATTGACTCTCTCTGTTTCTCCTCTCCCCACCAGGATGACTGAGGAGACGTACGATACGTTGCGTTTATGGACCATCCTGCTGCTGTGTGTGCTGCGCCTGGCTATGATGAGGCACCACCTCCAGGCCTACCTCAGCCTGGCCCAGAAGGGCGTGGAGCAGATGAAGAAGGAGGCGGGACGCATCAGCACTGTCGACCTGCAGAAGATGGTGAGAGATAGGTTGCAGATCTGAGCAAAATGGAGAGGAAAAAATTTGCAATTAAATTGACCAATGTTCTTCGATAACAAATCAGCGATACATTATGCTAAAGTTTTTGGGGGGGAATTGTTAGATTTGGGCAATATGGACAAAAAGTAATATCATGATAAATGTAACTATTTGGCCCAATAACAAAAAAATACAATGTGCAACCTGTCAAAATAGGATCCAGAATGATCAGATTTATTTTTGGCTCTTCAGAGAAATGCCGACATCTTTGTGCATAGGCTATTAATGTTGACCAAATAATGGTTTTAGAACAATCTACAGGAACGTTATGTAGCAAAATTACAGACGTAAGAAAAATGCTTCGGTAACAATGGAGGCAATGTCGGTGTCTGTAATTTTCGGTTTATCGTCCCAAGTCTAGCACCTTGAATTGGACAATAATTTGGCCTTGACAGATGGGCAGAGTATGAGAACTCTAAAACCCCATTGTTTTTCTGGATCTAAAAGTGGCTTAAGTGGTGGGTGTAGCAGGGGTGTGGTAATGGCGCGGTCGGCCTGTCTGCGCAGTTGAATCTCTGTATTAAAAAAAAAAAAGATTTATTTTTAAGCCAATTTCCTGCGATTTATATACAGTACCGTTCAAAAGTTTGGGGTCACTTAGAAATGTCCTTGTTTTTGAAAGAAAAGCACTTTTTTTTTTTTTGTCCATTTAAAATAACATCAAATTGATCTGAAATACAGTGTACACGTTGTTAATGTTGAAAATGACTATTGTAACTGGAAACGGCAGGTTTTTTCTGATCAATTTGATGTTATTTTAATGGACAAAAAAATGTGCTTTAAAAAACAAGGACATTTCTAATTAACCCCAAACGTTTGAACGGTAGTGTACAGTTGAAGTCGGAGGTTTACATACACCTTAGCCAAATACATTTAAACTCAGTTTTTCACAATTCCTGACATTTAATCCAAGTAAGAATTTCTGTCTTAGGTCAGTTAGGATCACCACTTTATTTTAAGAATGTGAAATGTCAGAATAGTAGAGAGAATGATTTATTTCAGCTTTTATTTCTTTCATCACATTCCCAGTGGGTCAGAAGTTTACATACACTCAATAAGTATTTGGTAGCATTGCCTTTAAATTGTTTAACTTTGGACAAACGTTTTGGGTAGCCTTCCACGAGCTTCCCACAATAAGTTGGGTGAATTTTGGCCCATTCTTCCTGACAGAGCTGGTGTACCTGAGTCACGTTTGTTGGCCTCCTTGCTCGCACACGCTTTTTCAGTTCTGCCCACACATTTTCTATAGGATTGAGGTCAGGGCTTTGTGATGGCCACTCCCAATACCTTGACTTTGTTGTCCTTAAGCCATTTTAACCACAATGTTGGAAGTATGCTTGGTGTCCTCATGATGCCATCTATTTTGTGAAGTGCACCAGTCTCTCCTGCAGCAAAGCACCCCCACAACATGCCACCCCTGTGCTTCACGGTTGGGATGGTGTTCTTTGGCTTGCAAGCCTCCCCCTTTTTCCTCCAAACATAACGATGGTCATTATGGCCAAACAGTTCTATTTTTGTTTCATCAGACCAGAGGACATTTCTCCAAAAAGTACGATCTTTGTCCCCATGTGCAGTTGCAAACCGTAGTCTGGCTTTTTTATGGCGGTTGTGGAGCAGTGGCTTCTTCATTGCTGAGTGGCCTTTTAGGTTATGTCGATTATAGGACTCGTTTTACTGTGGATATAGATACTTTTGTACCTGTTTCCTCCAGCATCTTCACAAGGTCCTTTGCTGCTGTTCTGGGATTGATTTGCACTTTTCGAACAGACAGAACACGTCTCCTTCCTGAGCGGTATGATGGCTGCGTGGTCCCATGGTGTTTATACTTGCGTACTATTGTTTGTACAGATGAACGTTGTACCTTCAGGCGTTTGGAAATTGCTCCCAAGGATGAACCAGACTTGTGGAAGTCTACAATTATTTTTCTGAGGTCTTGGCTGATCAAACCTGTGACTCGGCCACACAGGAACATTCACTGCCTTCTTGCAAGTAACTCCAGTGTAGATGTGGCCTTGTGTTTTAGGAAACAAAATACTTAAGAGCCCCGCCCAAGGATTTCAATGGCACAAAAATCGCTGGGTTTGATGACTCCGTCTTTACTCTTTTCTTGTGCTTTCCAGGTGGCCCGTATTTTCTACTACCTATGTGTAATCGCACTGCAGTATGTGGCACCCTTGGTGATGTTGCTGCATACAACCTTGCTGCTAAAAACCTTAGGTGAGTTTGGTACCATCATCAGAAATGATTATCTGTACAGTATATTGAATGTTTTAACAGCAGTCTTTAGCCCACCACTCTGCTAACGTACCCCCCTACTCTGTGTTATAGGTGGACACTCCTGGGGGGTGTACCCTGAGGAAGACTTCCCTTGTCCGCTGGACTCTGACCCTGCCATGGTGGCAGCACCAGCTGCAGCTCCAGGGCCGGAGGTGGAGGCCCACCTGTCAGTGGCTCTCGGGGGCCTGCGGACAGTGTTCACCCCCCTGCTTTTCCGCGGCCTCCTCTCCTTCTTCACCTGGTGGATCGCTGCCTGCCTCTTCTCCACATCAATATTCGGCCTCTTCTATCATCAGTATCTTATGGCGGCATAGCAGCATTGCCCCAGGGTCAGTGTGGTGTCCCACAAGGCTCTGTTCCAGGCCCTTTCAGAAGTGACTGTGTGGGGCAGGTGCCCTAATGACAACTCCCCTGCCACAGCCTTGTCACTCATGATCCTATCAGCAGAGCTCCTCGTTCATCAGCAGAGCTCCTCGTTCACCCCCAGTGCTTCCTCCATGGATGACTCTAAATCTTTTTTTTATAACCTTATTTTTGAGAGCAGGATTCACAAATCCTTACCAAGAGACTAATGTAAATGAGAGTAATGATAATATACACTGAGTGTACAAAACATTAAGAACACCTTCCTAGGGGCTGTTATGGTGACCGTATTACCGCCACACTGGCGTTCATGACAGCAGTCAAATTCCATGTGACCATTTAGTCACGGTAACTAGACTTCTCCAAGCTCTGCTGCTGATGGTCATTAGTAGCCTACCAAACTTGCTTACTGCCTGGTACTCAGCACTCTATTGTCCCTCTAGTCACTCTGACATCAATGCAAAGAAATCGAAAATCAAACACTCCATGTGAGCTCATGTGCAACATTTCTATATGCTATGCAATTGCGTGAGAAAACAGTTTTGATGGCCTCTATTTTAATTTTTTATTTCACCTTTATTTAACCAGGTAGGCCAGTTGAGAACAACTTCTCATTTAGAAATGCGACCAGTCCAAGATGGAGCAAAGCAGTGCGACACAAACAACAGAGTTACACATGGGATAAACAAACGTACAGTCAATAACACTATAGAAAAATAAATATACAGTGTGTGCAAATGTAGTAAGATTAGGGAGGTAAGGCAATAAATAGACCAAAGTGGTGAAGTAATTAAAATTGAGCATTAACACTGGAGTGATAGATGTGGAGAAGATGAATGTGCAAGTAGAGGTACTGGGGTGCAAAGAAGCAATAAAAAAACAAAACAAATATGGGGATGAAGTAGTTCGGTGGGCTATTTACAGATGGGCTGTGTACAGGTGCAATGATCGGTAAGCTGCTCTGACAGCTGATGCTTAAAGTTAGTGGGGGAGATATAAGACTCCAACTTCAGTTATTTTTTGCAATTCGTTCCAGTCATTGGCAGCAGAGAACTGGAAGGAAAGGTGGCCAAAGGAGGAGTTGGCTTTGGAGATGACCAGTGAAATATACCTGCTGGAGCACGTGCTACAGGTGGGTGCTGCTGTGGTGACCGGTGAGCTGAGATAAGGTGGGGCTTTAACTAGCAAGACTTATATATGACCTGGAGCCAGTGGGTTTGGCAACAAATATGAAGCGAGGGCCAGCCAATGAGAGCATACAAGTTGCAGTGATGGGTAGTATATGGGGCTTTGGTGACAAGATGGATGGCACTGTGATAGACTACATCCAGTTTGCTGAGTAGTGTTGGGGGCTATTTTGTAAATTACATCGCCGAAGTCAAGGTTCTGTAAGATAGCATGAGTGAAGGATGCTTTGTTGCGAAATAGGAAGCCGATTCTAGATGTAATTTTGGATTGGAGATGCTTAACTTCTTATGGCTGCAATCCCGTTAACGGGATGATATGACATTAGCCAGTGAAAGTGCAGGGCGCCAAATTCAAACAACAGAAATCTCATAATTAAAATTCCTCAAACATACATGTATCTTATACCATTTTAAATGTAATCTTGTTGTTAATCCCACCAAAGTGTCCGATTTCAAATAGGCTTTACAGCGAAAGCACCACAAACGATTATGTTAGGTCACTGCAAAATCACAGACAAACAGTCATTTTCCCAGCCAAAAACAAGTCACAAAAATCAGAAATAGAGATAAAATGAATCACTAACCTTTGATGATCTTCGTCAGATGACACTCATAGGACTTCATGTTACACAATACATATATGTTTTGTTCGATAAAGTTAATATTTATATCCAAAAACCTCAGTTTACATTGGCGCCATGTTCAGAAATGCCTCCAAAATATCCGGAGAAATTGCAGAGCCACGTCAAATAACATAAATACTCATCATAAACTTTGATGAAAGATACATGTTTTACATAGAATTAAAGATACACTTGTTCTTAATGCAACCTCTGTCAGATTTCAAAAGCTTTACGGCAAAAGCACAATATTCAATAATCTGAGAACAGCGTTCAGCCACAAAAGGAAGCCACAGTTACCCGCCAAATTGTGCAGTCAACAAAACTCATAAAAAGCATTATAAATCTTCACTGACCTTTGCTGATCTTCGTCGGAATGCACTCCCAGGACTCCCACTTCAACAAGAAATGTTTGTTTTGTTCGGTAATGTCCATCATTTATGTCCAAATAGCTATTTTTGTTAGCGTTTTTGGTCAACAAATCCAAAGTCAGGAAGCTCGTTCACTAAAAGCAGACAAAATGTCAAAAAGTTCCGTAACAGTCAGAAACATGTCAAATGATGTATTAAATCAATCTTTAGAATGTTTTTAACATAAATCTTCAGTAACGTTCCAACCGGAGAATTACATTGACTTCAGATGTGCGATGGAACAGAGCTCCATCATGTGAACGCGCATGGTCAGAGCATGGTCAGGTCATGATAGACCTGTCTCCTTCGGCCCCACTTCACAGTAGAGGCATCAGACAAGGTTCTACAGACTGTTGACATCTAGTGGAAACCGTAGGAAGTGCAAACTCATCCATATCCCACTGTGTATTCAATAGGGTCTTGGTTGAAAATCGATCAACCTCAGAATTCCTTCTTCCTGTTTGGATTTTTTCTCAGGTTTTTGCCTGCCATATGAGTTATGTTATGCTCACAGACATCATTCAAACAGTTTTAGAAACTTCAGAGTGTTTTCTATCCAATACGAATAATAATATGCATATATTAGCAACTGGGACTGAGGAGCAGGCAGTTTACTATGGGCAACTCTGTGCACCTTTCATCCAAGCTTCTCAATACTGCCCCTGCAGCCATAAGAAGTTCATGTGAGTCTGGAGGGAGAGTTTACAGTCTAACCAGACACCTAGGTATTTGTAGTTGTCCACATATTCTAAGTCAGAACTGTCCAGTGTCGTGATGCTAGACAGGCGGGCGGGTGCGGGCAGCAATCGGTTGAAGAGCATGCATTTAGTTTTACTTGTATTTAAGAGCAGGCTCCGTGTCGACAATAAAGGGTCCAGACCAATTGACAAAGGAGGTGTTGTAGCCCTAGAATTAGCTGGTATATGGGCCTAGATCGAGGCTAGCTGGTGCTTGCTTCGGGACAGAGGCGTTAGCTAACAGTAGCCACTCGTTTGCAACTAGCTAACCACGATGATCCGGTGTAATGATCCAGAGCGGCAGGAATCCGGTGATTGGTAGAGAGAAGCAGTCCGGTATGCTCTGGGCTCATATCGTGCTTAGCAGACAGGCAGGTGTTGTCCGAGCTAAGGCTGGCTGGCTGGCTGGTGACTGAGAAAAAGGTGAAGACCGCTAGCCATGGCTAACAAAGACTATTAGCTAGTTAGCTGGCTACCTCCTGATGGAAGTTCCAGTTATAAGGAATAAAAATAGCAGATCCGTACCACATTGGGTGAGGCAGGTTGCAGGAAAGTATATTTAGTTCGTAGATAGAAAGTGAGATTAAGATGTATACGAAAAAGAGCGGCTATTTACACTGGATAAGACACGGGATAAGACAAACACACACGTCCTACTGCTACGGCATCTTAGAATTGCACCATCCTATTCTATTAAAAATAGGAGAATTCCATCAGCTTTTTCTATAGGCTATGCATGCTATATTTATTTCTCAACTTTTCTAATATAAAGTACATTGCTTCTCTTTACAACAGGAGTATAGCCTACCTGGCTGGCATGAAAATTACATTACATTTACATTTAAGTCATTTAGCAGACGCTCTTATCCAGAGCGACTTACAAATTGGTGCATTCACCTTATGATATCCAGTGGAACAACCACTTTACAATAGTGCATCTAACTCTTTTAAGGGGGGGGGGGGGTAGAAGGATTACTTTATCCTATCCTAGGTATTCCTTAAAGAGGTGGGGTTTCAGGTGTCTCCGGAAGGTGGTGATTGACTCCGCTGACCTGGCGTCGTGAGGGAGTTTGTTCCACCATTGGGGTGCCAGAGCAGCGAACAGTTTTGACTGGGCTGAGCGGGAACTGTACTTCCTCAGAGGTAGGGAGGCGAGCAGGCCAGAGGTGGATGAACGCAGTGCCCTTGTTTGGGTGTAGGGCCTGATCAGAGCCTGAAGGTACGGAGGTGCCGTTCCCCTCACAGCTCCGTAGGCAAGCACCATGGTCTTGTAGCGGATGCGAGCTTCAACTGGAAGCCAGTGGAGAGAGCGGAGGAGCGGGGTGACGTGAGAGAACTTGGGAAAGTTGAACACCAGACGGGCTGCGGCGTTCTGGATGAGTTGTAGGGGTTTAATGGCACAGGCAGGGAGCCCAGCCAACAGCGAGTTGCAGTAATCCAGACGGGAGATGACAAGTGCCTGGATTAGGACCTGCGCCGCTTCCTGCGTGAGGCAGGGTCGTACTCTGCGAATGTTGTAGAGCATGAACCTACAGGAACGGGTCACCGCCTTGATGTTAGTTGAGAACGACAGGGTGTTGTCCAGGATCACGCCAAGGTTCTTAGCACTCTGGGAGGAGGACACAATGGAGTTGTCAACCGTGATGGCGAGATCATGGAACGGGCAGTCCTTCCCCGGGAGGAAGAGCAGCTCCGTCTTGCCGAGGTTCAGCTTGAGGTGGTGATCCGTCATCCACACTGATATGTCTGCCAGACATGCAGAGATGCGATTCACCACCATGTCCATGTATCTCTTTATTATTTATTTATTAATTAACCACGGGAAAAGCATTTAAGTGCATAGATGACATGTAGTTTTTTCCCCCTGCCACTGTTCTGTGACAGGTGCATTATAATGGTCCATTCTAAATCAAAACAAATTTCACGTATATGTAAAGACAAGATTAAATCAAGAATAGTCTGATAGGTGACAATATTAGCCTATCACTTGTGAATGATGTATTATAACTTGTGAATGATGCCAAGTGTATGCAGTAAGGCAAATAGCACATGCGGGGGGGTTTTGCGACTTTTTCAGATTATAGTCGCACTGCTCATGTCGCCTAGCCCATAGGCCTGTATGTTTTATCACATCTAGAGTGGCCAGATAACTTCTTCAAATGAAGCATGTTAATCCTCTTTACAACCAGTGTAGAGCCTAAGTTTGGGGAAGATCATTTTCACCATAAAAATAAAACTTTATAATAAAGCATTACATGCATAATCACATTTGCGGTCACTTTTGAGAACAGTGTTTTCCCGCTAATTGATTATATTTAGGAACATGTGCGCTGATAGGCTACTGCCGTGTGCACATTGCTCAGCTTATAATGTGAAGAAATAGCCTAATTTATCAACATTTTAAGTTAAACGTTCTGATCTGTTGCATCAGCCTCATTGCTTTTAAAATAAATGTTGATGTGAGTGGTTGTATTAATTTGGGATCTATCGCATCCCACAACTGTCCCAGACTATGTTTAGAATATTTATGCACAGAAGGGCAAGTTGACCAATAGAATAGGTAAACTTTTGTGGTACGGTGGATAGCAGATTGACATAGGCTAGTGTTTTTGCCCTTCGTTTGGCCTACTCATCTTGTTGGCTGACGAAAAGTAAATGTGGACAGTTCTTCTAACATCTTCAATATGCGCCTCGGAATTCGATAAGCGGGACGAGCGCAGTTGCGTCCCCGATATATCTGTCTTCACTTGTAGCCTACTTAGCTGAGATGCCTGTGAGAAGGACACGATTACATGACGGGCACTGGTTAAAAATAATTGAGATATCTGAGAGAGCCATGTGAGTGAGAGGTACTTTGGAGCAAGGTGATTGGCAGCCGGGAGAAGGGAATTATAATTATTATATTCAGCCCAAGGGCATAACGTCCACTTTGGCTGCAAAAGGCATGGTTTTTTTAGGGGGCATTACGTCCACACAAGGGGGATGCCGCTGGGAAATTCGAGGCCTGGTGATACATTTTATCAAGTGCTTGTCAAATTGTGAACGAGAGACTGATGAAGTGTGTGCAGCCTACACAAGAAACAAAGCAGAGGTCATGCCTTTCATGCAATTCTTTTCAAATCCTCATTAGTTGCATCATGCAGGCTTAGAATGTATTAAAAATCTAAACATATAGCCCAACGTTTATCACAACTAAGGTTGCAGAAATAACTAAATGAAGCATATAGGAGAACTTGTTTCTTTGTTAACCTCTTAACACAGAATAGCCATGTGTGCGCTCTCCCACAGAAATCGTTTGAAGAAAATGTCCTTTGTGTTTTATTCAGCTATGTTCAATTGTATTCTTCATACTTCATAATACCACGGAATTCTAAGCAAATCTTATGTACGCCCAGAGCCATATGGCATAGCCAGATTCTGCTCTTCTGAAATAGGCTACCTATTCTTCATATCATGTTTCTTTAGACCTGTAATGGATTTATCGTGATGGTGTAGGCTATATTACATAGATTTATTAGACTTTTTAAAATGTAGATGTTCCAAAGTTCTCCATCAGTGGCTTGTAGACTATGCGTGGATGCCAGGAGATGCTAAACGTGTTTATGTAAATTGACGGTCAAATACAGTAAGACCGGCAGTTATTTTCACCGGCTGACAAAATTTCATTACCGCCACAGCCCTACACCTTCCTAATATTGAGTTGCCTCAATTCGTCGGGGCATGGTGTCGAAAGTGTTCCACAGGGATGCTGGCCCATGTTGAATCCAGTGCTTCCCAAATTTATATCAAGTTGGCTGGATGTCCTTTGGGGGGTGGACCATTCTTGATACAGATGGAAAACTGTTAATGAAAAACCCAGCAGCGTTGCAGTTCTTGACACACTCAAACCAGTGTGCCTGGCACCTACTACCATACCCCGTTCAAAGGCACTTAAATATTTGGTCTTGCCCATTCACCCTCTGAATGGCACACATACACCATCCATGTCTCAAAGCTTAAAAGTCCTTTAACCTGTCATCTCCCCTTCATCTACACTGATTTTGAAGTGGATTTAACAAGTGTCATCAGTAAGGGATCATACAGTAGCTTTCACCTTGATTTCCTTGGTCAGTCTGTCATGGAAAGAGCAGGTGTTCATAATACTTTGTACACTCAGTGTGCGTACAGTCTTAAACAGAGCAGCAGAAACGACCTTGTCTCTGCATACTGTGGTGGGGCTTGGGACCTGTGGATTGTGTGATGGGACATGAGAGCTAAACCGCTGCTCGCAAGTCACGGTTTGAGAAGGGACAGCTGGAGGCAATGCTATTCCTGCTGGAGGAGGAGGGGAACCTCACTGGGACATTCCCTGCTGAGATCCCATCACTTCAAACTGTGCAATGTGTACTTATGATTTGTGAGGTATATTACCCCCCCCCATTTTACTGACCCTGGTACAAACTGAGCCATATTGGAACTGCTGAGAGAAACTTGTGCCCCTTCTGACAAGTTGTGACAGCAGTCAGGTAGGGCAGCACACAGGGCCTGTTCAAGGGAATAGCATCTGTAGATGTTTTATTTAATCTTTTAGTTTGACAGGGAAATCACACGGAGACCAATGTCTCTTTTACAGGTGAGCCCTGTAGATTAATACTCGTGTGTGCAGACTAAAGTAAACAAATGTATCGTAGATCTGTAATGATGCAATGGGATGCGTGAAATAACCAGCGGCATTAGTTCCGGTACTTTGGACAAATCACGATTTCGCAGGTGTTTCGGAAGGAGAGAGGACATTTGGCCCATAGACTTGCCCGTAACCTGCAGAGAGAGAGAGAAGGTGGAGGTCTTCGTTCCGGGTCCGATCCTTTTTCGATATCTTCTCTTAACGTGTGGAACCAGAACTTAAATGAGCATTTTACCAATTACACAAGACTTTAGTTCTGGATTAACTAAGATTGGCATGTGTGTATGTGTCATGTGTATGTATCTATGTGATGTGAGTAAGATCCCTGCTGTCATGTTGGCATACATTATGCCCGTGGGCAGTAGGTAGCCTAGCGGTTAAAAACTAAAAGGGCCTTTTGATCAAGAGAAGATTTAAATCAACTGCCACTTATAAGCCACAGACTCTTTTCCTCCACTCTCCCCTCCACCCTCGACCCAACTCCACCCTCGACCCTCCTCCACTCTCCTCGGCCCTTCTCCACTCTCCCCTCCTCAACTCTCTTCTCCCCTCCTCCACCCATTGTAGAGCCAGTAGAGAAACTATGATTATCTGTGAATTTATGAATATTTTTTTTGAAAGAGATGCCAAGTAAGACTGACCCTTCCAGTGGGCTTTAGATTTGATGTCTGCTAGTTTTGAACATACAGCAACTCTGCGGCCTTCTGTCTTCAGAGTCCCAATGAGGACTCGATGGAGCACAAGTGTGTACTCATACGCTTGTGCATATATTTTATGTACAGCAAGACTTTCACAGGCTTACTGACATGCATGCACACACACACAGAGTCATGTGCTTGAACACAGGGATGATTGTCCAGCCCGTTCAGGGATAAAAGACAGTTGTGTCTGGACACTACTCTGATTGTAGGCCTATGTCTACTTGAAGTCCAGAGGGGTATACTACAAAGCAGGATCAATGAGTTAGCCTGCTAACTGATAAACAACAATCAATTTTCTGGATCATTAAGAACGCTATATGTAGATATGTATTTTTGGTCAGTTAGACTATGCCCATTTCAAGCATATCTTTCTAAAAAACTAAAAATGTATTTCAGAATATTTAGGCAAGTAAGCTAGCTAACTCTTTGATCTTATTAACCTTTAACTAGGCAAGTCAGTTAAGAACAAATTCTTATTTACAAACCCGGACGAGGCTGGGCCAATTGTGCGACGCCCTATGGAACTCCCAATTACGGCTGGTTGTGATACAGCCTGGATTCGAACCAGGGTGTCTGTAGTGAGATGCAGTGCCTTAGACCGCTGCACCACTCGGGAGCCCCCTTGATCTTTGTAGTATACCCATCAGAGTTCAGAGAGGTTGTTTTGGTCAATGGTTATCGTAACACTAACTCCGTATTGATATGTAGACTCAGCGATGTGACGTAGATGCAGAAAGTAAACAGCATAGTTGGTCAATTTCCACAACAACTAAGAGCATTGAAGCGCGAAGCTCAACTTCTTCGCTGTTTTGGTGCCCTGGCTACCAAACTGTGAACAGCGTGAAGCGAACACATGCACAGATACTGTGTGACAGTGAAATCTTGCATCTCGCTCATCTCAATATCTGCGGTGCTGCTCGTGGCAAAGTCATTTCGCTGAGTCAACCTTTAACATGTTTACACAGCATTATATCGGATGACAAAATCATTGTTTTGTTTCCTGTGAAGGCTTTCTGTCAGTCTTTCCTTAACATGTTCCTCTCTTGAAAGGTGGGGAGTGTGCACACCATGAATGTATCAATCCTGCCTCATTTCAGCTTGTTCTTATGATGAAAGTGTTTGGTGTCCGTGATTTAAATTGTTACCTTCAACGGTTAACGGCTGCACATGGCTCTTATTACCAGCCCTATGCCTCGTGACTAGTTCAACAGAAGATTTATTGAACCTCTACGAACACCACGTTTGAAGTAAAAAAAAAATTTTTTTAAATGCATTTATTGTATACTGAACAAAAATATAAATGCAACATGTAAAGTGTTGATTTCATGAGCTGAAATAAAAAAATCCCAGAAATGTTCCATATGCACAAATTTGTTTACGTCCCTGTTAGTGAGCATTTCTCCTTTGCCAAGATAATCCATCCACCAGACAGGTGTGCCATAACAAGAAGCTGATTAAACAGCATGATCATTACACAGGTGCACCTTGTGCTGGGGATAATAAAAGGCTACTCTAAAATGTGCGGTTTTGTCACACAACACAATTCCACAGATGTGTCAAGTTTTGAGGGAGCGTGCAATTGGCATGCAGACTGCAGGAATGTCCACCAGAGCTGTTGCCAGAGAATTTAAAGTCCATTTCTCTACCATAAACCGCCTCCAATTACGTTTTAGAGAATTTGGCTGTACGTCCAACCGGCCTCACAACCGCAGACCACTTTTAACCACACCAGCCCAGAACCTCCACATCCGGCATCTTCACCTGTGGGATTGTCTGAGGCCAGCCATCCAGACAGCTGATGAAACTGAGGAGTATTCCTGTCTGTAATAAAGCCCTTTTGTGGGGAAAAGCTGTCTCCCCAGTGGGTGGCCCTGTGCCCACCAATGGCTGGGCCTAATTCATTTATTTCAATTGACTGATTTCCTCTTATGAACTGTAACTCTGGAAACTCACTGAAATTGTTGCATGTTGTGTTTATATTTCTGTTCAGTATATACAGTATTTGAGGGCCTGTAGCTAATAATTTCTCATCTTAACACCAAACAATGTGTTATTGGACTGTACAATGTTTCAGTTCAGAAATGTTTTCAAGACAAATCAATTGCAAATTGTATCTTTAATTTGTTCCATGACATGTCAATCAAGGATTAGCTGAGATACTTTTACAATGCATTGGCCAAAAATGCATTGTTTGTCTCGTCTGTCACCATTTGCGATTTCTTTTATTTTATTTTTTATATATATTTTTTGGGGTTCAAAAGTGTTTCTACATTTCCATGTGTTTATTATTTCTGGTTTAGTTTGTCTTTAAATTAAAATAATTTTGTGTTTTTTAGAATTTGTTTTCGATCTCAAGAATTTCCATTTACTGACTTACTGGTTGCTAATTGGCCAAGTTGTAGCGCAGCACAAGGAAAAGCAAATGTGGGAATGACCCACTGTAGGAGGGACCCACTGCAGGAATGACCCGCTGTAGGAGGGACCCACTGTAGGAGGGACCCACTGTAGGAGGGACCCACTGCAGGAATGACCCACTGTAGAGGGGACCCACTGCAGGAATGACCCACTGTAGGAGGGACCCACTGCAGGAATGACCCGCTGTAGGAGGGACCCACTGTAGGAATGACCCACTGTAGGAGGGACCCACTGCAGGAATGACCCACTGCAGGAATGACCCACTGTAGGAGGGACCCACTGCAGGAATGACCCACTGTAGGAGGGACCCACTGCAGGAGGGACCCACTGCAGGAATGACCCACTGTAGGAGGGACCCACTGTAGGAATGACCCGCTGCAGGAATAACCCACTGTAGGAATGACCCGCTGCAGGAATGACCCGCTGTAGGAATGACCCACTGTAGGAGGGAATGAAGAGTGCCACTAGAGGCATGGCATACATGTATGTACCTCTTCTCGAAAGCTCTGATAATGTTGCCAGTTTCTGACTCAATAATGCAGCAATTTTCCAATGGACAAGTGTTAATATAGTGAGTCATCATTGGTTGTGGATGAGGTGAGTTTCCCACTTACTATGTAAAGTGCTTTCAGTACCTCGGTAGAAAGGCTCTATATAAATCCAAACCATAATCAGCATTATTATTACGATGGCATCTGTTGTAGTATTTGACTTTATAACTAAATTGATCATACCTTCAGGCAGCTGTTGGATGATGATTAGAAAGAGTTAGGCCATGTGAGAATAGTGTCCAGACTCATTAATCCATATGTTACCAGTGAAAAACATTAGTTTCAATTTGAATTATTTCCTAGTGATTCAGTATTGTCTGATATGTGTGTTCACTCCCTGTGTAAAGGGCTGAGTTACCCTGAGTGGATGTTGCATCCACTCAAAAACTATAATTTGGTATTTTTTTTCCCTTAGTCCACTGTTGATACAGTCCCAAAGTGTTTTGCATGTCAGCAGTAAAGTTTTCAAGATATTGGACTTTTAAGAAGCCAAGTGTCACTTCATCATGAAGTTTCAAGTGACAACTTTGCTTCTTGAAAGTCCAATATCTTGAAAACTTTACTGCTGACATGCAAAACTCTTTGGGACTGTATCAAAAGTGGACTAAGGAAAAAAATACCAAATTATAGTTTTTGAATGGATTTTTCCTTTAAGTGCCATGACATCGACTGTGGAGTCTAGCACCAGATTTCTATAACATGGTTAGCTGATACGTAAAATACCAATCCAGGAACTGTAAGATTGGCATGCATCAACAACACCTGAGCAGGGGAACACAACCATGTGTCCCTATATTGTCCCTCTCTCGGTATCGACACCTCTCTGTGCTCTTTTCTTAAAATCATAACAGGAGAACCATTCTTTCCTGTTTGAATGTGGTTTTGACAACAGTGAGTTTATACTGTTTGGCACGCTGTGTGTGTGTATAGTGAAATTATTCTCAATGATTTAACAGTTCTCTGTAGACTATAACAGGCAAGTAATTACTTATTTTTACTGAGAGGAAAAACCGACTGATTTTTATACATTGTCTGAGTCTTGAATTTAAATAAAGTGGCATTTGTTTTGTAATTTTCTTTGTCATGTATTATTACAACCTATGTTTAACTTATTTGGTTTAATGTGGAGGAAAGTTAGACTCACTCTCTGATATGGTAAGCAGGAATCTGATGACAGTCAGTCAGTCATGCTGACGCATGCCAGATCTTACATAAAATACCTATCCAGGTGTTGTATCAGCTAACCACATCGTGTTATAGCAATCTGGTCCCCGAGGGCACAGTTGATGATGTGGCACACAATCATTGGTGGATGCATGTAACGTCTGAGCAGGGGAACACGACCCATGTGTTGAAAAGCCCACCATGTTATTTACAATCCAAAATGGCTGCTGTGCATCACCCAGGTGGATGCTACATATTGTCAGTGGATGGGATGAATTAACCCCATGCAATTTTGAGTGTTTTAAGACCTCAGTGAAAAGTGCTGCTTGAATGTAATACATAGCATTGCTGTTTGTTTACATTATGACACTACACCACTGCTTTTATTTATTTCAGGAGTTACAGTAGCATGTGTAAACTGGCTACAGGCAACAGCATTTTACAGTTCCAAAGTTAAACAGAAACAAATAAGGAAATTCACTTTAGTAACTGGCCTTTTCATTCCTGATGTCTTCCTCACATTTGGCTCTGTCCTGGTTGTGCTCCTAACAGGGTGTGGCTTAGCATCAGCCTGTCAAGTACACTGATAATGTAATTGCTCTGATAAGCCCCTCACTGTAAATAACTTGTGTTCATTTTGGCTTTCCAAGGCCTCCATCTAGTCACTTTTGAGGACACATTTTCGGCTTCATTGTAAACCAGAGGCTCGAGATAGCATTCAATATTGTTTTGTCGTCATATCTTTTTATTTAGCCTCGAGTGACACTTTAGACTAAATGGAAGTCCTTGTACCGACTGAAAATAATTTAGCCATTCTCTATTGATTTGCTTTGCCTGTCCTCTGATGTCCTTGTATGTTGGAGTGAGGTGATGAGTTGTACGACAGGGGAGTCATACTCAAACTCAGGCATTATGAGGCATTCCTTGAATAGTACAGCGCTATAATAAAGGCTGAGTGCCATTGTCCATACTCCATATGAACAGGGGAAACTGGGCCAATACATTCATTTCAAAGGCAGCTGGATCAATGAGACAGATCCCAAAACCAACCTCTGGTGAGGCTCTTTTCTTTCCCTTGAAAGGGGCCCATTCAGACCAGTCTGTTCACCACAGAGGGCCACAGAGCACCCCTTTGGGGGGTTGGCGTACCCCTCCAGACCCCCATCTCACATCAAGAATGATGGAATCTTCTGGAGAGGTGTCCCTTTAATCACTAGGTCTCTGAGGGAGAATAGGAATTCAACCATTGTGTTATTGGGACTGGGAGAAGTAGCTATAAAGAGGAGCTACTCCCTGAATGACCTGACCTTGTAGAATGAATGGCTCAAAAGAGGACACTTCGGTTCTCCTGGACACCTCTGACCTGTTTTTATACATGTAGATAATTTTTGCAATTCTACTTCAGATTTGAGAAAAGGAAAAACGTGGCCTGCTTTGGTACTATTTTCTCAAGTATGCGGTGGCGTGTATTCATGGATGCCAAGAGAAGCCAGGCTTCCCCCAAAAATGTACCAATAAATCATTTGAAAAACATACATTTTATCTTTCGTCTCTCTGTGTTTCATAATTTTCCTTCAATTCACAAGAGGATACATGTATCTCACAGGAGAAAGCATCCGAGCTGGTGAAACAGCATCCCTCTGTCTCTCTACGTGTAGGCCATCTATCTGATGCTGTTTGGTCCAAATGAGTATGACAATGTTGCCGCCCATAGCATTGAAGGCAAGGGAAGCCAGCAATATTTGGCCTCCCTTGACATAAAAGGTATTAGCCAATCAGTGTTGAGCTAAACTTTGCGAGCTCAACTGTAAATGGTTCTGGCGCACCAAAAAAAAGTGTTTTTTGCATCTTTTAGTTTTTACTGTATTAGATTAAGCAGAGGTGATTTGATGATGTTGAAGTTGAAATGGTGCTGGAATAGCGGAGGCAGCTTCTGTTTTCTTGGCGACTTCTAAATCAATAGTTGTTTAGTGATTTGAAAATGTCGGAAACATTAACTTGCTTGACCATACTGTAGGTCATGTAACTGTTTGTTACATGCAATATGCTTTGTGGACTTCACTGGACAGAGGTTGCTATCCGGTTTGGTGATAAAAACAAGGTGTGGTTGAATTTATTCTGCCACTGTGTCTTCTTATTGTCTCGGCCTTAGGACTATATATCACTGTGGCAATTCATATGAACTAACAGGTTATAGAGCAAACAACACAATTATCACAACACATAGGTTGTAATATGGCTTTGTTTTGGGGGGGGGCTTTGCTTCCCAAGAGATTTTACTCACATACTGCAAGTATGTGGTACATTTTCACAACTCTTAGTACAAAACTACAAACTGGTCACACTTGTAATGCCTTTCATTCAAAACCTGTCACTGTACATTCATTTGGATTGTAAACATGTTTCACCACACAACCATTTATTCAAAATCTACGTTTGTGAAATGTATTGAGAACATTGGTTTAATCACCAAAGCACAACATACATGTTTTCAATTGAGTCATTTTAACTACCAGTCAAGCCAATAGTAAACAATGCAAGATGCGTGTTTCATATCTCCTTTAGAAGTGCTAAAAGTAATATGCTACAGTACTGTAAATTACAGTAGATTACTCAATTTTCACATTAGGCAATACACTTACATTACCCAACAAAATGTACAGGAAATCTATAATTTCCATAATATATATCCAATGTGTAATGAAAGCTGTGATTAATGAAGACATCCTCTACAATCATTAATGCCAAATATATACAGTACCAGTCAAAAGTTTCGACACACCTACTCATTCAAGGGTTTATCTTTATTTTTACTATTTTCCACATTGTACAATAATAGTGAAGACATCAAAACTATGAAATAACAAAAAAGTGGTTACTTTTTACATGTTTTATATTTTAGATTCTTCAAAGTAGCCACCCTTTGCCTTGATGACAGCTTTGCACACTCTTGGCATTCTCTCAACCAGCTTCATGAGAAATGCTTTTCCAACAGTCTTGAAGGAGTTCCCACATATGCTGAGCACTTGCTGGCTGCTTTCCCATCACTCTGTGGTCCAACTCATCCCCAAACCATCTCAATTGGGTTGAGGTTGGGTGATTGTGGAGGCCAGGTCATCTGATGCAGTACTCCATCACTCTCCTTGGTCAAATAGCCCTTACACAACCTGGAGGTGTATTTGAGGTCATTTTAGGTCATAAGCGCAAACCAGATGGGATAGCGTATCGCTGCAGAATGCTGTGGTATCCATGCTGGTTAAGTGTGCCTTGAATCACATTCAAGTGTGCCTTGAATCACATTCACATTCAAATAAATCACATTCAGTGTCACCAGCAAAGCACCCCCACACCATCACATCTCCTCCATGCTTCACAGTGGGAACCACACATGCAGAGATAATCCGTTCACCCACTCTGCATCTCACAAAGACACAGCGGTTGGAACCAAAAATCGTGAATTTGGACTCATCAGACCAAAGGACAGATTTCCACCGGTCTAATGTCCATTGCTCGTGTTTCTTGGCCCAAGCAAGTCTCTGATTATTATTGGTGTCCTTTAGTAGTGGTTTCTTTTCAGCAATTCGACCATGAAGGCCTGATTCATGCAGTCTCCTATGAAAAGTTGATGTTGAGATGTGTCTGTTACTTGAACTCTGTGAAGCATTTATTTGGGCTGCAATCTGAGTTGCAGTTAACTCTAATGAACTTACCCTCTGCAGCAGAGGTAACTCTGGGTCTTCTATTCCTGTGGCGGTCCTCATGAGAGCCAGTTTCATCATAGCACTTGATGGTTTTTATGACTGCGCTTAAAGAAACGCTAAAATTTCTTGAATATTTCCGTATTGAATGAGCTTCATGTCTTAAAGTAATGATGGACTCTCGTTTCTCTTTGCTTATTTGAGCTGTTCTTGCTATAATATGGACTTGGTCTTTTACCAAATAGGGCTATCTTCTGTATACCACCCCTACCTTGTCACAACACAACTGATTGGCTCAAACACATTAAGAAGGAAAGAAATTCCACAGATTAACTTTTAAGAAGGCATACCTGTTAATTGGAATACATACCAGGTAACTACCTCATGAAGCTGGTTGAGAGAATGCCAAGAGTGTGCAAAGCTGTCATCAAGGCAAAGGGTGACTATTTGAACAATCTCAAATATAAATATATTTTGATTTGTTTAACACTTTTTTGGTTACTACATGATACGTGTTATTTCATAGTTTTGATGTCTTCACTACTATTCTACAATGTAGAAAATATTAAAAATAAAGAAAAAACATTGAATGAGTAGGTGTTCTAAAACTTTTGACCGGTAGTGTACTTTTGAGAGAAAAAAACGGTAAATCGTATGCACCATTCTAATAGCTGTAGTCCAGCAATAGCTTTTTCCTCAAACATGAAATCTATTTTCAAAATCTTTATCAGTTGAACAAGGGTAAACTGTAATAAAAAATATAAAAAATCGAGTTGTTTCAACTAAATATAATTACGGAACTGGTTCCACAGCCCTTTTTTTTGTGCTACCTGAAGTTTACATTTTTTTGTTGGTGACAAAACTTAGCTCCAACACGAGAAAACGTTGGCATCAACTACCATCAACTTAAGATGATGTGTTTGCTCAATTTGACAACAAAAACAAGTATACGGAACTAGTTATACACACACAGTGCTTTTATCATACTATGTTTTCAACCTTTTGACACACTAGATGACATTGGGCATGTTAGTTTGTACAGTTATTAGTATTCAACATGTCTGCACCTGGGATATGAACTCACAACCTCACAGTTCACAGCATTCCAAGGTTCTTGCTATGCCACCATTTGCCATCCCTTCATCATCACTGTCAGAACATGTCAGAAGTTTTTTACTTGGTTTATGAACATCTCCAGTCAAGACCCCTCCCCTACCGCCAGAAGTCACCTGAAATAGAAGGACTTGTTATGCTATTTTCAGTCATGTTACAATGCTTGTCGGATTAACATTACAGGTCCATTGTGGCTGAATATTGACATATTCATTGATTATGACAATGGAGACATTTAAGCATTTTATTGTTATGAATAAACAAGAAAACAAAGTTTTAGTTAGTGGCAGTGTTTCTCTACCAAATGTTCATGATATCATTGGTCGACATAAATGTACCGCACCATCTCATCTTACCTAAGTTCTGTACAGCAAAGGGACCCACATTGTATTTGTACAACCTTTAATATTTCAGTCAATCACATTTGACTAAATATAGACTAAATATTTTGGCTAGAATAATTACAGTGCTTCAGAAAAGATTCCTGAAAAATGTTGTATGATTAAATATGGAAATATGAATACTACAGTCAGCAGCTATGGCAACATCAGTACTTACAACAAGCCATGATAAACATGTTTATTTAACTAGGCAAGTCAGTTAAGAACAAATTCTTATTTACAATGACGGCCTACACCGGCCAAACCCAGACGACACTGGGCCAATTGTGCACTGCTCTATGGGCCTCCCAATCACAGCCAGTTGTGATACAGCCTGGACTCAAACCAGGGTGTCTGTAGTGACACCTCTAACACTGAGATGCAGTGCCTTAGACCGCTGCACCACTAGGGAGCCCAAACATGATCTTGAACAGTGCTCATAGTAACATCTATTCATGGACAAATTGGGGTGTGCTTGCTCTTCATAGCCATATGAAATGTCTTGCTGCCCTCCTCGTAATCACCAGTACTCTTACATTCATTCACATTGAGATGAACATGGCTCGTCTGGGGTCTCTACGGTGCATTCTAGCATGGCCTTTAATTAGAAGCTTCCTGATAGTCTGAGCTCTGTGTGTGTGTGTGTGTGTGTGTGTGTGTGTGTGTGTGTGTGTGTGTGTGTGTGTGTGTGTGTGTGTGTGTGTGTGTGTGTGTGTGTGTGTGTGTGTGTGTGTGTGTGTGTGTGTGTGTGTGTGTGTGTGTGTGTGTGTGTGTGTGTGTGTGTGTGTGTGTGTGTGTGTGTGCGCGTGCGTGCGTGTGCGTGTGTGAGCACATGTGTGTGTAATCAGTCAAGTAATATAATGATCATTCATAGTAGTTTATAAAACACAACTACAGTAAATGTGATTTTAAAATGAAAACAAAATAGCTGTTTGATTTGGTAGTTGACCCTTCTGTAGGACATATTCTAAAAAATCATTGAAGTACAGAAGGACAAAAACAGGGCTTTCATGAGACTTCTACACTGAAAAGGAACAAATCGGGAAATGTACTTGAATTGTTACAACATGTAGGAAAACATCATAAAAGTCAATGCCAATCAACTGATCATTTTAAACATATATTTTTTTTTTATACATTTAGATTTGATCACTTCTAGGGATCGCCTCACTGAGGTGAATAAACAGGGTTGACTTCCCCCTAGTGGTCTTTGGGCAGAACTGCACTGTAAGCCTGAAAATCAGCAGCAGAATCCTCAACCTTCAGAATGTCCAATGAGAAAGCAGCTTATTAAAGTGTTCATATCCAATGGAACCAGGTGAAGAATGCAAGTACATCTTTTTTTCAGCCTAAGAATAAGATCAAGGTTTCTCCTTGGCAATGGTAGGGGCACTTCTATTTCTTTCAAGTTCCAATCATGATAATAACAAGAACGTTTGGAATACCCTGAAATTCAGCTATTTAAGGATGGGCAATGAGGGTGTATTTGTCATGAGATATTAGTGTTCCACATGGAACAGCAGGATGATTGACAGATTGTTATTGTGATCACGGAAATAGTGCTGCTGTCCTCATCCATAAGCCTATTGTGTGCTATCATTACATTGCATCGAAGAGTGGGGGAAAAAAAGTCTACCCAATGAGTAATCTGTCCTAACTCAATTAAATATCGGTCCCTGGATTGCATTTTGGTTGGATAGGATTTAGACTCTGTCATAGATTGATATAGTGTGTAACACCAATACTTGAACATCCAGAACCCTGGGCCTCTGTGCATTCCCTCCTCCTCCACACACACACACATACGTGCACACACACACACACACCCACACACACACATACACGCACGCACACGCTCACATGCACACACACACACAGCCGACCGATGCCTGCATTATTGTGCTACAGGGTACGTTTCCTGCATGCCTTAAGGGTTAATTTGCAGCACTGTATTTCATTAAGGCTGACAATGAACAATACATTCCTGGAGTGCTACATGCCCAGTCCTTTCACACAGTTCCTGAAGATCAACCAATGTTCCTCATGACGGCAATTTAACACTGTACTATACATTCAGGAAATGTCATTTCAATTCTGATTAGAGTGAGAACAATAGAATGTCATCATACAGAGGATTGTACACACACATCAACTCTTTCATGTTTCGTTATGAAGTTATTAATCTGGGCAATTATGCTGAACACACAGAATTCTTACAGTATGTGTCCATATTTATAGCTCTATTCAATCAGATCCGCTTTAGCCGACATCCACATAGCGGTTGTTTTGACGGTGTCGGAGGTGGAACTGTGTTAGAGCTGTCAAATGCACAAACAGCTCCTGGCATTGTACCTAAAGCGAGTATTGCCATTGGTTGCACGGATTCGCAAAAAGAGAAATCCAATGCAGCCTTGTTTACAAGTTCGAACTCTGGGATGTGAGATGTAATCTACACCTCCATTAGGCTGATAGAAATCATAATGATTTTGTTTAAGGATTTTTAAATTTGAGCGTCATTATTTCTATATAGGATACACTTTCTCGTTATGAACTTCTAACACGAGTGAGACGGATGTGGCTGCGTGACAATGATCCCAATAGCAGCTGCTCAACTCCAACACATTTCCACCTCCGACACCACCTAAACATCAGCTATGCGGGTGTCGGCTATCTTCAGCTAACGCCTGATCTGATTGAATCTAGGCTTTCATTTCTACACTATAATGTAAAAAAACACGTGGGGTCCAAATCTCATGCTCCGTGTACAGCATGGTTGAGCTCTTATTCTGATTACTGTATTTGTTTGGTTTTATCCATTCATTTTCAATAAGGTTGACTTGACCTAACGAACCAAAATAAACACATACGAATGTCATTTCTGCAGAGGTAATTCATGTAATTTAAAATACAACTTGAAATTAGTCCGTTTGACTAAAATGAATAAGGTCGTGTTTTAGAGTCCATTTACGGCTTTGATTGTGTCTCTGTGTTAGGGAACATATTGACACACACATTGACTTGATCTTTCACCCCTGCATGCCACCTGTTATAGCGTTGGCCGGCGGCCTGGGAGCAGCTCAGGTCATTAGGGCCATTCAGAAGAGTCAATGGAGGTTCCCAGGGGAGACTGTGGAGACTGGCCAGAGGACAGACACTGGGATTCCTGCACTCCACACTCCACTGTCCGCAAGGCTGATCCTCTGCTATTGCACGGAGCTGGCTGATGCATGCACAACCAAACCACTCTAGCATTTTGGGGGCACTAAACAAGCGAGCAAACATTTTTAGTGGCCCACTTCTTGACTGGGTAGAGAAAAATGTACGTTTAAAGTTAATTTCCAATTCTACACATTTTGCCATGGGGTAGAGAATTTTTTTGTTGTTGTTGCAGTTTAAAGCAAGTTTTCTGCAGTTCTACCCATTTTGCCATGGGGTGGCCCCTTGGAGGTCAGGGTCCCTGGGCACGTGCCTTGCGTGCCCGGTCCCTATTCGGCCATGACTACTACAAGTTTAGATAGCTGGCTAGACTAATTTACCAATCTAAAAATGGTTAGCTAATTGAGTGACTGTCAGTGGCCCTGAAACCACTGTTGTGGATCTGCTGTTGACCTGTGTGTGTGTTCGTGTGTGTGTTTCAAATGATATCCACAGTGTTTCTTTACAGCCAGTTTCACACATGGATACACTCAGGAGAATCACAAACAGTCACAGAAATGGGAAAAGCATTGCTTTATTGTCTATTCTCAACCATACTTTAACCATGAATATGAAAAATAAAAGCAAGGTACCTTTGAAAAGAAGATTGATCAGTGTACTTTGATCAGTAGCAACTTTGAGTCTTATGAAAGAATAGGAATTATATAACTTTCAGAACATTAGGGGAAGAATATGACCAAATAACGAATTCCTTTTGAAGGTATTTCTTTGTTTTCCTCTTACCAGTAGGCTATTATCTGTTAAAGGCTAATGTGTATTAAGTCTAAAAGCAACTATCATTCATCTTCCATAATGCTTGGCTGTAAATTACAGCATTATCTCTGTAGACATGGACGAAGAGAAAAGAGTGGTGTTGGAAATAAAGAGAGAGAAGGATATAAAAAATAAGAAAAGGAAAAAGCCTTAGTCTGGGAAAGATTAGGCCTGGCCCTTTCCAGTAAGGCCTGTCAGATTTATTTCCAACATCAAGGGCTTCTCTTCTCTCTCCAGCCCCATCCATCAGAGGCCTGTCTGGGGTTTATGTGTGGCCAGAGCCCTGGACTGGGGACGCTGGGTGAAGGGATGGAGGGTTGAGGGCTGGGGGAGTGGAGGGGTTAGGGGGTGGAGGTTTGGAGAGTGGAGCTGTAGGCTCCATGAACGGTTGCCAGGGTACGTGGGCTAGAGGCATCCTCCATCATCTGGTATCCCAGGGTGCAACAGGAGCACGGGCCCCCAGTAAGTCACCAGTGGAAAAGCAGTGTCACCAAGATGAAAGGGGACTTCCCCTTCCTCTGATCTGTGAGAGAGAGATGGAGAGAGAGAGAGATGGGAAAGAGGGTGAGAGAGAGAGTGAGATGGAGAGAGAGAGAGAGATGGGAAAGAGAGAGATGGAGAGAGAGAGAGAGATGGGGGGTGAGAGAGAGAGAGAGAGAGAGAGAGAGAGAGAGAGAGAGAGAGAGAGAGAGAGAGAGAGAGATGGGGAGAGAAAGAAAGGGTGGAAGGAGGGAGAGAAAGAGAGCACTGTATTACATGTCAATACGTCTCATTTGAAATTAATATTATAGATTGGGTTTGTAAAAAGGGATGTGCGTTCAATGTTCTGGGACACGTCCCCTGCTCAAACAAACCCCTCCCCATTACCCACCACTACCACCCCCCTCGCCATGCGCCTCTGCCACCACTCACCCCTGCCGTCTTTCTCTGTGTAACCTAGCAACTATTTAATTAAAATAGCATCAGCAAGGATAGGGCTTTTTTTTCTTCCAAGCCCAGGATTTCCTCCAATCTCAGGGCTTTTCATCACAACGTGAATCAAAACCGTGACACGTCCGCAACTGTATAATACCGTTCATATTCCCTGCCATATTTGTTGCTTTGTTTTACCTTTGCCATTCTAACATGGCCACAGTTCTTCCACCGTCTCTCTATACTTGCGTCATTGACAGGCCTATCTGATTGAATGCAGATGATGTCATACCCACACCAACAGCACGTTAGTGGTGCAGGAGGCTTTAACGGTGTGTGTAGGACTTTGAGCCACAGAGAACTACAAACAAGGCCTTCACCTCTCTTTCCTTTACTTGCGTATATCAAGAGCAATGAGGCACCTCTTTTACCTCTATCTCTCTTTCTCTCTCTCTCGCGCGCTTTCTCTGCATGCCAAATCACTGTGCCATCTCACTTGACCCTAAAAAGTAATGCCTTTCACCACCTTCTACGAATGTGCCAGGCTCGAGCAGGGCGGAGCAAAAAGTAGAAATGTAAAGCAGGTCCTCACTTCGCCGTTCATCGCCCGTGATGTCATTCAAACAGCATCCACCACTTCTATTCAGAGAAATAAAACAATGGGGGAAAATGTGGCTCAGGGCTGCCAGCGTGAACATCTCCATATTTTCCCTTCTTCTCTACAGAGCCCATAGAGCCTACAGATATAATGGAGACGCCTATGCATTCCATAGTGATGTAATAACAGCCCAGGCTTTCTCTCTGAAAGTACTGTATTGTAAGTGTGCTTTTGTAGGATTTACACCATTTTCTTCGAAGCACTTGAGAGGAACCTACAGTGTGATTACTAGAGTGTAGGGAAAAGTCATGGTAAATGGCTCTAATGATGCTCCCTCCAAATTGGTATATTATGGGGTTGACCTGCTCTCCAGGTTCACGCCCACCTTCTACCTTCTCCACAGTCTAATCTTCCCTCTTACTGTGTTTCCCACTCTCACCTCCTCCCACACTCGCCCTGCTTCCAATTTTACCTCAAAACCTATTCAGACATTTTGATTCAAACACAGACACTTCAGGCCAATGAAAACGGAGAGAGTTTAAGAATTGTAAGGGATAAAGCTACGTAATGCTTTTATATCTAGTATGCTCTGTGAAAATCTTTTAAAAACCAAATTCAGAGGTTAAGTCCATGCAAGGACATGTCTATTTAGTGTGATATTTCTGAGAGCTGGTATCAATGGATGAAAATCATGTTAAAGTGAAGCATATTCAAAAAGCAGGGGAGACATGGCTCTGACTTGTGTATGACGGATATACTGCTTGTCTCTGGTTGCTTGTATAATTGTACAGTAAGGACAATGGACACGCTTTGTAATTGTGTAGCGATTTTTGTTTACTCCTGATTACCGTTGTCATTCTCACTCTCTCTGATTCATACACACACACACACACACACACACACACACACACACACACACACACACACACACACACACACACACACACACACACACACACACACACACACACACACACAATCACGCACACAAAATATCACACACGCACAAACACAATCACGCACACACGCAATCACACACACACACACACAATCACGCACACATACACACACACACAATCACGCAAACATACACACGCAATCACGCACACACACAATCACGCACACACAAACACAATCACGCACACATACACACACACACACACACACACACAATCACGCAAACATACACACGCAATCACGCACACACACAATCACGAACACACAAACACATAAGCGAGCGCAGACAAACACAATCACACACACACACACATCCATTAATTACGCAATAAAACACTCATTACACAGGCGTAGAAAATCTGTTCTGAGGTAACATTTGAGTTCTGTCCCTCAGAGCATCATAATACATGTAGGCTTTTAATTGATTTGAAAATAACAAATAGCATCATAGATTATTATTGTTGACCGTTGTCATTAGAATTACACACCAATATACTATTGCTATTTTGACACACAATACAAATACACAATTCAATTGATTAAAAAAATAAATGCATTATAATACGCAACATCAAGGCAAATGTCATGTGAAATGTTTTTGCCATTTGTCCCTTGTTGTGTCACAGTGCAAATAAATATAGTAGGTCATGATGATGTAACATCATATATTATGATTTTATATATATTGAGGATGTGTGTCTTATTTTCCCCCAAATACTACAATACTTATTGAAAGATGAATTTTTAAAAGTAGAAGTTCGAATTGTTTAGGTACAGACCTGAATAGTAAGACAGAACTCTGCAGGCTATCTCTGCAGTAGATTGCAACACCGCCCCCTTTGGCAGTTCTATCTTGTCAGAAAATGTTATAGTTAGGGATGGAAGTTTCAGGGTTTTTGGTGGACTTCCTAAGCCAGGATTTAGACACGGCTAGGACATCCGGGTTTGCAGAGTGTGCTAAAGCAGTGACTAAAACAAACTTAGGGAGGAGGCTTCTGATGTTAACATGCATGAAACCAAGGCTTGGTTTCTGTTCACTTACTCTGCGTCTCACAAAGACACGGCGGTTGGAACCAAAAATCTCAAATTTTGACTCATCAGACCAAAGGACAGATTTCCACGTCTCATGTCCATTGGTCGTGTTTCTTGGCCCAAGCAAGTCTCTTCTTATTATTTGTGTCCTTTAGTAGTGGTTTCTTTGCAGCAATTCGACTATGAAGGCCTGATTCACGCACTGTTCTCTGAAAAGTTGATGTTGAGTTGTGTCTGTTACTTGAACTCTATGAAGCATTTATTTGGGCTGCAATTTCTGAGGCTAGTAACTCTAATGAACTTATCCTCTGTAGCAGAGGTAACTCTGGGTCTTCCTTTCCTGTGGTGGTCCTCTTGAGAGCCAGTTTTATCATAGCGCTTCAGGGTTGTTGCGACTGCACTTGAAGAAATGTTCAAAGTTCTTGAAATTTTCCAGATTGATTGACCATGTCTAAAAGTAATGATGAACTGTCATTTCTCTTTGCTTATTTGAGCTGTTCTTGACATAATATGGACTTGGTCTTTTACCAAATAGGGCTATCTTCTGTATATCACCCCTACCTTGTCAAAACACAACTGATTGGATCAAACGTATTAAGAAGGAAAGAAATTCCAGAAATGTAACTTTTAACAAGGCACACCTGTTAATTGAAATGCATTCCAGGTGACTACCTCATGAAGCTGGTTGATAGAATACCAATAGTGTGCAAAGCTGTCATCAAGGCAAAGGGTGGCTACATTGAAGAATCTCAAATATAAAAATATTTTGATTTGTTTAACACTTTTTTGGTTACTACATGATTCCATATGTGTTATTTCATAGTGTTGATGTCTTCACTATTATTAAACAATGTAGAAGATAGTAAAAATAAAGAATAACCCTTGAATGAGTACAGTAGGTGTGTTCAAACTTTTGACTGTTACTGTAGGTGATGTCAAAACTAGAAGTAGTGTCTAGTTAATTCTGCGGAGAGCTCTACCAGGTATATTTTTATGGTATGGTTGTTCAGTCTAAATTCGTGACACAATAGGCAGAAGTCAAATTTTCTAAATAGATTGCAACAGTTTACAGGTATGGACTGCAGAAGAGGAACAGAATTTGTTAGCACAGAACATCAGCACACTGGGTAAGTCTCTGAGAGATATTCATTTTGATGTGGCAGAGCTTCAACCTTTAAAAAGAATTTCCATTGATCAAAGTCAGCAATTTCAAATTTCAAACAAAATGTCCCATGACAGACCAAAGAATCAAAGCATTTAGCCCATTTTAGCCCAAGTAATTCTACCTATATTAGAACAATGTTTATGCACACTATTTACACTTACTTGATGACCATGATAATGAGATCAATATCAAGCTTTGTAAAAAAAAAAATATATAATAATAATACCTGTCAATTCTATTGATAAAAACACTCATGTATTTGTGGAGTGGGTGTTTACAGGCGACACAGAGGTATGTGGGAGAGAGCTTGGGCAGTTTGGAAGGTCCCGCCCCCCATTGGCCATCTCTTTACTTTGACACACGTCTAGTCTTGATGACACATGCAACAATGCTGTCTCTCCACTCCACAAACCTAACACGACTGGCTCAGACAATGTTGTGGCCTACGGACCATATGCTGTGCTTGCAGCTAGAGATGTGTCCTCTGCCCAAAGGTTGAGTATTGTGAGGTTGAAAGTGCTTTGATATGCAGTTGGGTAAACCGTTGACAGCACAAATGTTTTGCATGTTTATCCATTTAATGTTTCAGAACAAGTTATCCTGATTATTGACTATTTCACATGATCATTCACATGATATGTGATACTAACAAGAGATTGTACTAACATGAGATTGTTACTAACAAGAGATTGTTCATCAATCATGTTGTGGTATGACATTCATGGTGTCTTTGCAGAAAATAATGCTGAGTACTAGACCACCCTAGACCAGGACTAAGGTGAGGCCTAGCTCAGAGCTCCAGGGGGAATCTTTCAGAGACCCAGACATAACAGCATGGAGAGGAAAAAAAAGGAGAGGAGAAGAGAAGAGAGGAGAGATGGTCAAAAGTTCTGTTTTTGGTGGCAAGTTGTGTCTCGGCTTGTCAACAATTACACAAACAACTGTCACATCAGACAGAAATATTAGTTTATCACCCTGTGCACTTGGGACACTATTGCCTACCCAATCCTCTCATCCCACTCAGCCCCATGCTTCAAAACCCTTTCACCACCCGCATACACGCACACTCTCATATCCCTCATTAAAATGCAGAACCCCTCACACCCCTGCCGCATACATTAATTAGCACTCTGGTAACAAGCTAGCTCCATTTATTCAAACCCAGAGCCCCTTACCATTAGTCTGACAGTGGTTAACAGCGGCTGAAGGCCCACAGGCTGCAGTGCTCTCTCCTCAGGGTCCCTGATTAAAAGGAGAACCCCTCGGACACAAACCTTTCGACTCCTTTCATCATCTCTGCCCCTCAGATGATCCCTTGACCAGACCGCCAACTGTCAAGTGTACCTGTTTCCACGGGCTCCACCCCCATCCCATCTCTGTCCTCTCTAGCCTCCATCCCTCTCACCTCACGCCAGTCTAATCCAGCCCACCACCTCCTGCTCAATCTAATTGTCACTTTATATTCCCCACTAGACCCTTGTGGTTTTTATTTTCAGTTTAAGCCCTAATGTACACCGAACAAAAATTAAAACGCAACATCCAACAATTTCAAAGGTTTTACTGAGTTACAGTTCATATAAGGAAATCAGTCAATTGAAGAAAAAAAAACTAGGCCCTAATCTATAGATTTTACATGACTGGGAATACAGATATGCATCTGTTGGTACGTTTTTTAATAAGGTAGGGGCATTGATCAGAAAACCAGTCAGTATCTGGTGTGACCACCATTAGCCTCAGGCTGTTGATTGTGGCCTGTGGAATGTTGTTCGATCCTCTTCAATGGCTGTGCAAAGTTGGTGGATATTGGCGAGAACTGGAACACGCTGTTGTACACATCAATTCAGAGCATCCCAAACATGCTCAATGGGTGACATGTCTGGTGAGTATGCAGTCCATGGAAGAACTGGGACATTTTCAGCTTCCAGGAATTGTGTACAGATCCTTGCGACATGGGGCCATATAATATCATGCTGAAACATGAGGTGATGGCGGAAGATGAATGGAACGACAACGGACCTCAGTATCTTGTCACGGTATCTGTGTGCATTCAAATTGCCATCAATAAAATGAAATTGTGTTCATTGTCTGTAGCTTATGCCTGCCCATACCATAACCCCGTTGCACGCTGTCTGCCATCTGCCCGGTACAGTTTAAATCGGGGTTCATCCGTGAAGAGCACACTTCTCCAGTGTGCCAGTGGCCATCGAAGGTGAGTATTTGCCCACTGAAGTCAGTCACAACGCTGAACTGCAGTCAGGTAAATACCCTGTTGAGGATGATGAGCAAGCAGGTGAGCTTCCCTGAGACGGTTTCTGACATTTTGTGCAGAAATCCTTTGGCTGTGCAAATCCAAAGTTTCATCAGCTGTCCGGGTGTCAGACAATCCCACAGGTGAAGAATCTGGATGTGGAGGTCCTGGGCTGGCGTGATTACACGTGGTTACACAGGGGGGGGGGGGTCTACTAAGAATTGTTTTAAGAAATGTTTTAATTGTTTTAAGAGGTTCATAATACGGATCACTTAGCTATTTGATTTAGAATTGTAAGACCCCTTGAAGTATATATATATATATATATTGTCAATCAGTGTTGCTTCCTAAGTGGACAGTTTGATTTCACAGAAGTGTGATTGACTTGGAGTTACTTGGAGTTACACTGCTCAAAAAAATAAAGGGAACACTTAAACAACACAATGTAACTCCAAGTCAATCACACTTCTGTGAAATCAAACTGTCCACTTAGGAAGCAACACTGATTGACAATAAATTTCACATGCTGTTGTGCAAATGGAATAGACAAAAGGTGGAAATTATAGGCAATTAGCAAGACACCCCCAATAAAGGAGTGATTCTGCAGGTGGTGACCACAGACCACTTCTCAGTTCCTATGCTTCCTGGCTGATGTTCTGGTCACTTTTGAATGCTGGCGGTGATTTCACTCTAGTGGTAGCATGAGACGGAGTCTACAACCCACACAAGTGGCTCAGGTAGTGCAGCTCATCCAGGATGGCACATCAATGCGAGCTGTGGCAAGAAGGTTTGCTGTGTCTGTCAGCGTAGTGTCCAGAGCATGGAGGCGCTACCAGGAGACAGGCCAGTACATCAGGAGACGTGGAGGAGACCGTAGGAGGGCAACAACCCAGCAGCAGGACCGCTACCTCCGCCTTTGTGCAAGGAGGAGCACTGCCAGAGCCCTGCAAAATGACCTCCAGCAGGCCACAAATGAAATGACCTCCAGCAGGCCACAGTGAATTATAAGTGAAATAATCTGTCTGTAACAATTGTTGGAAAAATTACTTGTGTCATGCACAAAGTAGATGTCCTAACCGACTTGCCAAAACCATAGTTTGTTAACAAGAAATTTGTGGAGTGGTTGGAAAACGAGTTTTAATGACTCCAACCTAAGTGCATGTAAGCTTCCGACTTCAACTCTATTTATCCACCTTTTTTGTGGGCACTAAACAGTCTAAGACCTGTCTCTGCTGGGGGGGGGGGGGGGGGGGGTTCTACGAAGATAAATGGAATTGCTTTAAGATGATCATTCCAAAGATCAGCTGGCTGACTGGCTGACTGACTGGCTGGCTGGCTGGCTGGCTGACACACTCTCTCTCTCTCTCTCTCTCTCGTACTCTTTTTCTCTCAGGATGCATCTGTCTTGGGGATTTGGACAGGTGTACCTGTCCCAGATTCCATCTTTAGGCTCTTCCCAACAGGGTCTCCCCATTCAGAGCATAACGTCTCATTAGCTGGTGCCCTTGAAAGACGTGGCACTGCATTTCAAATTCAGTTACACATTCTGTTTGAATGGGGGGTAAAGGAGAACGGAGGAGAGAAAGAGAGAGATGGACTCGACGCAGAGAAAGAGAGAGAGAGTCTTCTGAGACTACAGTAATTTCATGCCATCATAGTCACCTTGGGCAGGAGACATTCTAATGGGGTTTCTGTGAGGAGTTCCTGGACAATAAAGCTTTTGAGAGATGAAAATGTGGTAGGCTTCCCATGCCACATAGTATTTCTACTTGAAATTGAAAGGTCTAAGCATAGTGAGAAATTGTAATATGTGTTGAATGTTATGGACTGAGTGAATTGAATCCACAATCATTTTAAGCAATTGTCTGTAATGGCTTTAATTGTGTGGGGGTGACATTTTCAGCTAAACTTTCTATAATCTCTACGCTCAAAGAGCAAAGCAGAAGACTATGAACAAACAATTATTGGTCTGACAGTATAATAATCCCTCCTTGTTCTATTCACCCTTCCTGTAGCAGAGAAGCAGCAGATCAATGATTCATTGATCAATGTACGAGGACTGTGTCTGGGACCCATGGTACTCTAGCTCTCTAGCTGGTCAAAACACCATCACAGCCATACACCTCTCTGCCCTGTTTTCACAAGCAGGAAAGTGGAATCGCCTTTACCCACTCAACCTTCCCCCAGCCCCTACAGAGTACTGTGCCCAGACATACTTGATACTAGCTCAGTGCCATAGTGGCAGCATAGATCTGAACTGATTGGGGTTTGCTTTGGAACAACCTCCAGTCTATGGGCGGGTGGGGAGGTTAGGACCTGTTCCAGTTCATAATTGTCTTCAAGACTGCTGGTCTGAAACTCTCCAGCACATCTCCTAGCCATGAGCAGTGGCATTGTAGCCATGGCAGTCCTTTACCTCTGTCTCTACCTGTCTCTAATGATGCGGACGACTGTGCCTGGAATACAGCAGGGGGGAACTGGGTCTCTCCTAACAAGGACATTCTCAGAGAGAGGGTGGTCAGAGGTGGGAGGGCCAGGGAGGTCAAACAACACCACAGCAAGAGAGACATTTCTCATTCTAGCCCTCCAAATCAGCTAATAACTGTGATTAGCTGATGCTACAGAAACCACTGAGGAGAGGGAGTCTTGGTGGCCCGCTGGTTCCATGGTGAATGTCCTACATCTAATAAAGCAGAAGAGGGGGTGTGTTAATAGGATTATTGCCACAGCTGTGATGCAGTCAAAAGAAAGAGGCGTAACCAGAAGAATTGACAAGTCCAAATGGTATACCAGTCAATTGTTACAGACCATACAGTGTAAAGACCTCCTGTACTCACAGATGGATTGTGGTAGTGACTGGCCTGCTGTTTGCTCTATGGCCACCCCTCTGTTGTTGAGGTGGATAGGAGTATTGACCACCTGTCACCCCACCACTCCCCCTCAGCAGACTCCTTAATAAACACTTCAGGGGCCCAGGACTGGTGGTCATGAAACCAAGGATTAAGACCTTGTCTTTGCCAGACACCGACCTCAGATGAATGGGACCAGACTGTTGAAATGAAATGTTTATGGTGGTGGACAGTCTTGGTTGTAGATTTTACTTTTCTATCTGACATGCGTTTATATTTCTTTCATAATCCATTTAGTATTTTCAGTCTTCCCATACAATGTAGCAGTTTGTTGAAGAGGGGTAGCTATCTCACTTTACCTGTGATGAATCAGTCATTTTAACAGGTAACAGCCTGGAAAATGTTCCTGACGTACTTCGATGTGATTTGATGTATATCCTCTCACTGAATAGATGTATGCAAGTATTGCCGGTTATTCATTAATTGATTTCATTTTGATTAGCAGTCATAGAGATTGATTTCGGTACATATAAACTCTATTTTTCTTTTCAATATTTGGGCTATTTCCGATGTCAGTATATGTAACTATATACTTAATCCATTCTGTAACCAAGTACCAATCATGTTTGTCTATGGAGATTGCATGGCGGTGTGCTCGATTTTATGCTGAAATAGCCGAATCCACTCATTTGAAGGGGTGTACACATACTTTTGGAAATGTAGTGATGTTTTGGTAACTATGTGCTTAATCCATTCTATAACCAAGTGCCTATCATGATGAACACATACATGAAGCAGATAATAGAGAAATAATTCTCTTCACCCTAGACATTGATGTACATTTGTAGAAGTATGCATGCTCAACCCTAATGGCAGTCAAAGGCTATTTTCTCCCCTTACGCCACCTCTCATTGCTGCCAATTGAAAGCTACCTCATGGACACCCTCTACAGAAAGACTGACACAGATGAAAGCTAATAGGTTATAGTATGGAGGAACTGTAGAACATGACCGAGGTAGCGGTGCGGGCGGGCAAGTGTTTGTGCCCCACGGCACACTGCAAGGGTTGAAAGGTTCCCCCACATCTGCCAAGACACCGGGAGGCAGATACAGGATTAGCATCCTGTGCTCTCGCCGTAGGCAGTTGCTACCAGAGGCACACAGCTGCTCACACACACATACACACACACACAAACGCAAATTAGCAGGGAAAACCCACACAGAACTCACTGAGTCTTTCCTCTGTCGGGTTGGACTGAGTTTGAAAGCAGATTGCCAGATGGTGATTCCGGGAGGATATGTTGAAGCTGTGTGGGGTAATAATAGTTAGAATCAGCTTTATTAGAGGTACTAATGATTTAGATATATTATGATATAGGCCTACTTTACCTGATGATTTAAAGGTATTGATATATAGGCCAAGTGCATACTATGTCATTATATATACTGTATATGTATGTACTGTAGTTGTTTATATGGTTTAAGAAAAACAACTCAGTGAGCTCCTCCTATCCAACCATATATATACAGTATATACACACAGTATACACACACGCACTCTGCACGCTCCCCGTGGCATGTCTGAGGACGTGAAAGCAGGCCAGCTGCAGTGTCCCTGGCGTTATACAGTAAGACCCAGGGGGTCTCCCAGCAGGAAACAGAAACAGACACAGTACAGTCTGCCTTACAATGAGCCCACAAAGATCACGTCAGTGCACTACAGATGTACGATCTTCATTTGATCACCCTGTTGCAGGAGAACTTTACTGCAACGCAGGGGATTTAAAACTTGGAGTATATTTGAGGTTTAAAAAGGTTTCTAATTTCCAATTTTAAATTTCAGACTTTATTTTCCCTTACAAAAATGAATCAACCCCTACAAAAATGTAAACTAATTATAATCCACATAATGATTCACTTTTCCTGTTGCTGCAGGATTATTTTCCTGCTGTAGGAGACTGGCTCAAAAACATCTGCAGTTTTCAGGTAGTAACTATAACTATAACTATGAAATTCCCTCACTGGGCAATATAACCGGTTATGACATCGTTATGGTAGGGTAGGAGTTAAGACTCAAAGAGGGACCTAAACTGATTGACCTTATTGTAAGATTACAGTTTACAGTTTAGGGCATGGTTTTTTCAAATCTGTGAATACATTTCAAGTCTTAATTGTACTTAACTTTAACATTGTGTATGCCTTGCTTTACTCCTTCTGATGTGTCATCACTCTTATTCAAAGAGAGATATCAAATAAACGACAGAAACATTTCTCTCACTCTCTTTCAACAGTTCTGCCCATTTACAGTGAGGGGCTCAGAGTAGCTGTGATTTGAAAGTAACCCAGAATCTCTTTTAATGATTGCAATGATCCACAGAGAGAGCACAGGTAAAGTGCTTTTTATGAGGGGGCCCCTATTCCAGCAGTCAGAGCAGTGCCGCTTCTATTCCACATCCAGCTTCAAAGCAAGGCTTCAAATCAAGCCAACGAGACTCCATCTCCTCTTATCTCCCACTGTATAGATCCTCCAGGGTGAGAGGGAGCACAGGGAAGGTGGAAATGAATGATGGGGGAGGATGTATTGCACCTACCCGAGGACACAGCGGAAGAGCCAAATTAGCTGAATATTAGGAAGGAGAGTTCCAGTGAGTTGTTAGAGGCCCAACATCACAGCTCTGTGCTTGGCGAGTCGGAGCGTTCAGTTCTACCTGTCTCTGTCCATGTTGCTCCTTCTTCAGACAGACCCGGAGAGAGACTTTATAATGTTATGGTACTGTAGTGGAACCAGGTCATTTCAGTTGGAGTCTGTACAGTATCAGTTCGATGTTAGATTTAGTTATATGCTTGGTGTCTTTAGCTGATCCAGTTTCTGCTGTTCTGCCTGCGGCTTCGGAACCCTGACCTGTTTATCGGACCTGCTACCTTATCCCGGACCGGCTGTTTCCACTCTCTCTTTGACATTTACTCCTGAGGTGCTGACCTGTTCCACCCTCTGTAACCACTGTGATTATTATTTGACCCAGCTCGTCATCTATGGACGTATGAACATCTTTAAGAACTATCTACCTTTAATGGCCATGTACTCTTATAATCTCCACCGGCACAGCCAGAACAGCCTGGTTCCTCTCTAGGTGTCTTCCTAAGTTCCTGCCTTTCTAGGGAGTTTTTCCTAGCCACCGTGCTTCTACATCTGCATTGCTTGCTCTTTGGGGTTTTAGGCTGGGTTTCTGAATAAGCACTTTGTGACATCTGCCGATGTAAAAAGAGCTTTAGAAATACATTTGATTGATTGATTGATAAGATGGCATTTTCGGCAACATCATGGTTTTATGCGGATCAAAAAATAATGGTGACAAGTGCACTGGAAAACGGTTCAAACAGACTTTAGGTGCAGTAGAGCACAATAGATACATTCGCTCAGAACAGGTGGTTTTATCTGCAAATTATGTTGACATTCCTTCTTAATTGGCATGATAACGTTATGAAAAAGGGTTTGAGTGAACAACCTTGTGATGACCTTTGGTGGAAGTCAGGCACACCACTGCGTCCTTTGTGAGGCTTTTAAGGCCCTCAGTCATTCGTTTATATTCAGAGTGGAAATTAAACAGCCACCTGAACAACTTTATGTGCCCTCGTAAATAAAGCCTAGGACTTCCAATACTTTTTCCACAAAGGAGATTAATGTGTGGTGTGCATGTGTGCGTGTGTGTGTGTGTGTGTGATGTGGGTGTGTGTGTGTGTGTGCTTGTGTGTGCGTGTGTGTGTGTGTGTGTGTGTGTGTGTGTGTGTGTGTGTGTGTGTGTGTGTGTGTGTGTGTGTGTGTGTGTGTGTGTGTGTGTGTGTGTGTGTGTGTGTATGTACACTGTAGATATCTGGTTATACTGTGCAAAGATGGGGGTAAAAAGTATATGCTGTTTAGGGTTAGATCCTTACTCAATTCTACTGGTGTTCCATTACTGTGTGATAGATATCCTACTGGGTAACTACATCCAACTTCAACGGCCCCTTCTAGCTTACACCAAAGCATCTTGGGCCAGAGAAATACAGCTGGGATTGGATTGAATGAATGAAAAATGAAAATGTCAACAATTTCATACCCGAAGATCTCAGATAGAGGCAGACAATGAATGTACATCAAAGGGGGATGCAGACCCCACAGTCTTCAAAAGGTACACTAAGAAGCACATTCAGGGTTATTAAATATATGAATATTGACAGGATCTCTCCTATTCGAGGTGAGCGCAAGCTCAGCTATCTCGGCAGATCCAAAGTGGGCAGAGAGGCGGTAAGTACAACCTGACACTCTCCACCTGACTGGATTTCACAACTGCCTTAATTGACAGGCAAAACTCCAGGATGACTATTCCCCCCCAACATGTTCATTGGACCGAGCTGTTGCTGAGCCAATCACGATAAGTTTGTTTGCCAAACTTGGAGATGTCCTTCAGCACTCAGACCCCATTCATTTCACCAAACAATCCCCTAAGAATTTAACTGGTGGGAAAACATCAAGTGCTTCAGTAATGGCAGGGGAACCTTGGCTGTCTGTGTGAATATTGACCTGTCATCAAAGAAGGAGCATACATATAAATCTCCACCCGGGTTTGGAGAATCAGGATCAGGCTTTAGGGAAGGGAGAGGAGAGGAGGGAGGATGGAGGAAAGGATGAACTGGCAATGGCTGTCTATGGAGGAGAGATTACTCAGAGAAGCACAGCCAGCTAGATGGGTGTAGGAGGGAGCACTAATCAAATCAAATCAAAATGTATTGGTCACGTACACAGATTTGCAGATGTTATCGCAGGTGAAGTAAAATTATTGTAAGAGATAATATAACAACAATATAGAGCAAATTTGGCTTAAAGCTAGAAACTGTCTTATCTTTTCATCTTGTAATGGGGAAACACAATGATAGGATTGTGCTGATAGATTTGTGCTGTCTATTTACCACCAGAAACTGATTTTGGCACTAGGAACGCACTCAATGAGCTGTATAGGGCTATATGCAAACAAGAAAATTCTCACCCAGTGTCACGATTGTCGTTGGAAGCATACTCAGACCAAAGCGCAGCGTGATCTGGGTTCCACATATTTATTATCAGTGAACCGCACAAAAACAACAAAGAATAAACGAAACGTGACGTTCTTTGACATATTTGTAATTTCAATCAATGATAAGAAAGAAATGGCATAGCCTTGGATTAATGGTAGACTTATGTTAAGTATTTAGAACCTAATCTAAGCCAACCGGACAGGGATATATGACAGCTGTGGTGATTCAGGATCATTGAGAGCATCGAGGTAACCTTAATCAAACTATGTAATAACCTTAGAGATTGCCACCATAGACAGGTGATTTTTCTAAAATCCATGAGTTCAGACAGGGAGACAGTGAGACATTTAGTAAATATTTGGAAACAACCCATATTTGATACTGACTGTTATAAGAGAGAGCAACAGACAGATAGAAGGAAGATAGAACGATTACATTACAACGGAATTACAACGGAACGACTTGATTAGTGTAGTGTTAGCTGGCTACATAGTTGTCTTTGCTATCTTTCTATCTAAGATAATTGTGTAGCTTAGAGTTGGTTAGAGTATTCGGTTAACTAGCCAGCTATTTTCGTCCGCCGCGCCGCGCTGCCGTCTCCTACCTAGTCAACACTGCTAGCTAACACTGCTAGCTAGCCAACTTCTACCGAATAGCAGCACTGTAGAAACTCACATTACAACTTACATTACAACGGAACGACTTGATTAGCGTAGTGTTAGCTAGCTACATAGTTGTCTTTGCTGTCCTTGTATCCAAGATAATTGTGTAGTTTTGAGAAATTTTCGAGGTTACCTAGCCAGCTACATGTTCAAACAAAGTCAACAACGCAGCCACTGCTAGCCAGCCTACTTCACCGCCAGCAGTACTATATCATTTTAGTCAATAAGATTTTATTTTATTTTTGCAACGTAAGCTTAACTTTCTGAACATTCGAGACGTGTAGTCCACTTGTCATTCTAATCTCCTTTGCATTAGCGTAGCCTCTTCTGTAGCCTGTCAACTATGTGTCTGTCTATCCCTCTTCTCTCCTCTCTGCACAGACCATACAAACGCTTCACACCGCGTGGCCGCTGCCATTCTAACCTGGTGGTTCCAGCGCGCACGACCCACGTGGAGTTCCAGGTCTCCGGCAGCCTCTGGAACTGCCGATCTGCGGCCAACAAGGCAGAGTTCATCTCAGCCTATGCGTCCCTCCAGTCCCTCGACTTCTTGGCACTGACGGAAACATGGATTACCACTGACAACACTGCTACTCCTACTGCTCTCGCCTCGTCTGCCCACGTGTTCTCGCACACCCCGAGAGCTTCTGGTCAGCGGGGCGGTGGCACTGGGATCCTCATCTCTCCCAAGTGGACATTCTCTCTTTCTCCCCTGACCCATCTGTCTATCGCCTCCTTTGAATTTCATGCTGTCACAGTTACCAGCCCTTTCAAGCTTAACATCCTTATCATTTATCGCCCTCCAGGTTCCCTTGGAGAGTTCATCAATGAGCTTGACGCCCTGATAAGTTCCTTTCCTGAGGATGGCTCACCTCTCACAGTTCTGGGTGACTTTAACCTCCCCACGTCTACCTTTGACTCATTCCTCTCTGCCTCCTTCTTTCCACTCCTCTCCTCTTTTGACCTCACCCTCTCACCTTCCCCCCCTACTCACAAGGCAGGCAATACGCTTGACCTCATCTTTACTAGATGTTGTTCTTCCACTAATCTCACTGCAACTCCCCTCCAAGTCTCCGACCACTACCTTGTATCCTTTTCCCTCTCGCTCTCATCTAACACTTCCCACACTGCCCCTACTCGGATGGTATCGCGCCGTCCCAACCTTCGCTCTCTCTCCCCCGCTACTCTCTCCTCTTCCATCCTATCATCTCTTCCCTCTGCTCAAACCTTCTCCAACCTATCTCCTGATTCTGCCTCCTCAACCCTCCTCTCCTCCCTTTCTGCATCCTTTGACTCTCTATGTCCCCTATCCTCCAGGCCGGCTCGGTCCTCCCCTCCTGCTCCGTGGCTCGACGACTCACTGCGAGCTCACAGAACAGGGCTCCGGGCACCCGAGCGGAAATGGAGGAAAACTCGCCTCCCTGCGGACCTGGCATCCTTTCACTCCCTCCTCTCTACATTCTCCTCTTCTGTCTCTGCTGCTAAAGCCACTTTCTACCACTCTAAATTCCAAGCATCTGCCTCTAACCCTAGGAAGCTCTTTGCCACCTTCTCCTCCCTCCTGAATCCTCCTCCCCCTCCTCCCCCCTCCTCCCTCTCTGCGGATGACTTCGTCAACCATTTTGAAAAGAAGGTCGACGACATCCGATCCTCGTTTGCTAAGTCAAACGACACCGCTGGTTCTGCTCACACTGCCCTACCCTGTGCTTTGACCTCTTTCTCCCCTCTCTCTCCAGATGAAATCTCGCGTCTTGTGACGGCCGGCCGCCCAACAACCTGCCCGCTTGACCCTATCCCCTCCTCTCTTCTCCAGACCATTTCCGGAGACCTTCTCCCTTACCTCACCTCGCTCATCAACTCATCCTTGACCGCTGGCTACGTCCCTTCCGTCTTCAAGAGAGCGAGAGTTGCACCCCTTCTGAAAAAACCTACACTCGATCCCTCCGATGTCAACAACTACAGACCAGTATCCCTTCTTTCTTTTCTCTCCAAAACTCTTGAACGTGCCGTACTTGGCCAGCTCTCCTGCTATCTCTCTCAGAATGACCTTCTTGATCCAAATCAGTCAGGTTTCAAGATAGTCATTCAACTGAGACGGCTCTTCTCTGTGTCACGGAGGCGCTCCGCACTGCTAAAGCTAACTCTCTCTCCTCTGCTCTCATCCTTCTAGACCTATCGGCTGCCTTTGATACTGTGAACCATCAGATCCTCCTCTCCACCCTCTCCGAGCTGGGCATCTCCGGCGCGGCCCACGCTTGGATTGCGTCCTACCTGACAGGTCGCTCCTACCAGGTGGCGTGGCGAGAATCTGTCTCCGCACCACGTGCTCTCACCACTGGTGTCCCCCAGGGCTCTGTTCTAGGCCCTCTCCTATTCTCGCTATACACCAAGTCACTTGGCTCTGTCATATCCTCACATGGTCTCTCCTATCATTGCTATGCAGACGACACACAATTAATCTTCTCCTTTCCCCCCTCTGATAACCAGGTGGCGAATCGCATCTCTGCATGTCTGGCAGACATATCAGTGTGGATGACGGATCACCACCTCAAGCTGAACCTCGGCAAGACGGAGCTGCTCTTCCTCCCGGGGAAGGACTGCCCGTTCCATGATCTCGCCATCACGGTTGACAACTCCATTGTGTCCTCCTCCCAGAGTGCTAAGAACCTTGGCGTGATCCTGGACAACACCCTGTCGTTCTCAACTCACATCAAGGCGGTGACCCGTTCCTGTAGGTTCATGCTCTACAACATTCGCAGAGTACGACCCTGCCTCACACAGGAAGCGGCGCAGGTCCTAATCCAGGCACTTGTCATCTCCCGTCTGGATTACTGCAACTCGCTGTTGGCTGGGCTCCCTGCCTGTGCCATTAAACCCCTACAACTCATCCAGAACGCCGCAGCCCGTCTGGTGTTCAACCTTCCCAAGTTCTCTCACGTCACCCCGCTCCTCCGCTCTCTCCACTGGCTTCCAGTTGAAGCTCGCATCCGCTACAAGACCATGGTGCTTGCCTACGGAGCTGTGAGGGGAACGGCACCTCCGTACCTTCAGGCTCTGATCAGGCCCTACACCCAAACAAGGGCACTGCGTTCATCCACCTCTGGCCTGCTCGCCTCCCTACCTCTGAGGAAGTACAGTTCCCGCTCAGCCCAGTCAAAACTGTTCGCTGCTCTGGCACCCCAATGGTGGAACAAACTCCCTCACGACGCCAGGTCAGCGGAGTCAATCACCACCTTCCGGAGACACCTGAAACCCCACCTCTTTAAGGAATACCTAGGATAGGATAAAGTAATCCTTCTAACCCCCCCTCCCCCTTAAAAGACTGAGATGCACTATTGTAAAGTGGTTGTTCCACTGGATATCATAAGGTGAATGCACCAATTTGTAAGTCGCTCTGGATAAGAGCGTCTGCTAAATGACTTAAATGTAAATGTAAATGTAAGGGCAGACGGAGAAGCCCTCCCCGCACTGCTGAGACCTTGTTGGTTGGGGAGTAGCATGAGGAGAGAAGATAGAAGGGACACAGAATGGGTAGATAACAGATACTGAGTGAAAATAAAAGGGGAATGAAAGCTTATGTAGTTCGTTTCAGGAACTAAGGTGTTAGACACTGAACCATTGCATAGAAATTATTCTGCACAACAGGCCGAAATAGTAGCATTGACTAGGGCCTGCGAAATAAGAAAGGAGAGAAGGGTTACTATTTACACCGACAGGCACATAGGCATTTAAAACCATACAAGGCAGCACAGATAAATCTTAAAGAAGATAAGACACTTGCCAGATAATTGTTACAGGATAGCCATGGACTAACGCCCCAGGGAGAATTGGACATGTGGAAAATGAAAAGGGCAATCCTACAAGATAATGTCCGACCTAAGGATAATTTACTAATCTTACCTGTCATTGTTTAGATATGCGACATTATTGATACATGGGCACATCCATGTATCAATAGGGGGGATAGGTTAGGACACTTTGTGGCCTATTGGATAATTAAAAAAACATTTTTTTAAATAATAGATTAATATAGCAAATGGGTAGAAGCGTTCCCAACATACTTGGCAGACACGATTATGGTAACTAAAATATTAGGTCAAGATATTATCCCTAGAGTTGGGTTACTAGGATCTATTTCTTTAAATAATGGATGACAGTTTAGCTAATCAGGTAGAACAAATAGAAGGCCAGAGTTAGGGACCAGAACAGGTAGACATAGAAGTTGAAGATATACTAGCAGAACACATGAGAAGACTGTTTGTTAACCAAACCCGTATGTCCAAGATTTTGTGTCCAACAGGTGAATTACAGGAGAAGGTGATTCACTCAATCCAACCAGGAGACGGGGGGTGAATCGAGTCCCTGAGGAGAATAGACTGGAAGCAGCCCCGTTGGGAAGCCCCATACCAGGTTCTGTTAAACCACCGCCTTTGCCGTTAAAACAGCTGAGAGAGTCACTTGGGTCCACATTACCCACTGCCAGAAGGTATGTACCCATATAAGCACTGCTGATCACACACAGAGTTAGGAGAAGAACCGAGTACCAACAGGGTCCGGCGGTTACCTCCTTAATTAACCTCTTGAAGCTAAGGGGCAGAATTTTTATGTTTGGAAAAATAACGTTCCCAATGTAAGCTGCCTATTTCTCAGGTCCAGATGCTAGAATATGCATATAATTGACAGAGTAGGATAGAAAACACTCTAAAGTTTTCAAAACTGTCAAAATATTGTCTGAGTATAACAGAACTGATTTTGCAGGTGAAAACCTGAGAAAATCCAACCCGGAAGTGACTCTTATTTTGAAAAATCACTGTTCCATTGCCTGCCTTTCGTCCATTTAAAGGGATATAACCAGATTCCTTTTCCAATGGCTTCCTCAGGGTGTGAACAGTTTTTAGACATAGTTTCAAGATTTTATTCTGAAAAATTAGCGAGATTTATCAAAACGCGTCAGTGGATAGACGGATGTCCTTCCATTAGTTTAAGGAATCTGGTTATATCCCTTTAAATGGACGAAAGGCAGGCAATGGAACAGTGATTTTTCAAAATAAGAGTCACTTCCGGGTTGGATTTTCTCAGGTTTTCACCTGCAAAATCAGTTCTGTTATACTCAGACAATATTTTGACAGTTTTGAAAACTTTAGAGTGTTTTCTATCCTACTCTGTCAATTATATGCATATTCTAGCATCTGGACCTGAGAAATAGGCAGCTTACATTGGGAACGTTGCTCAACATTTTCTTTCTCTCCTTTCTTGAATAGTTTACAGTCCGGTTGAAATATTATCGATTATTGATGTTAAAAACAACCTGAGGATTGATTATTAAAAACGTTTTACATGTTTCTACGAACTTTAGGGATACTATTTAGAATTTTCGTCAAGCCTTGATGACCTGCCTAAGGCTGTGGAATACTGAACATAACGCGCCAAACAAATTGAGTTTTTTTTATATAAAAATCATCTTTATCGAACAAAAGGAACATTTATGTGTAACTGGGAGTCTCGTGAGTGCAAACATCCGAAGATCATCAAAGGTAAGCGATTAATTTTATTGCTTTTCTGGCTTTCGTGACCAATCTACATTGCTGCTAGGTGTTCTTAATGTTTTGTCTAGTGATCGATAAACTCACACAAACGCTTGGATTGCTTTTGCTGTAAAGAATATTTTCAAAATCTGACACGACAGGAGGATTAACAACAAGCTAAGCTGTGTTTTGCTATTTTGCACTTGTGATTTCATTCATATAAATATTTTTAGCAATTTTTTTGAATTTGGCGCTCTGCAATTCAGCGGTTGTTAATGAAAATTATCCCGCTAAAGGGATCCGTGCTTCAAGAAGTTAAACGAAGATTTCCTATCCCGACCCTTCATCACTGTGGGTGATCCTAGAAGTGTGAGTATGGGGTGGTACCTAGTAGACCGACTACGGGCAGGAGAGGGTTGGTGGTTTTTGGGAAGAGTAGGGGCTCTGAGCTGCATCATAGTCTTGGTAACCTTTCTGATACATCCAGATCCACCACCTGCCGGTACTAATTATATGACGCCATTGTCATGGATAAGAAGTAAAGATAAACTATAGAATACACTGATGAGTGTCTTACAGAATAAGGAGTCAAAGAAGATCAAGATGGAGGATTTAAGGTAAACATACATTAAACAATTCCTTAGGAAAGCAAATAACTGTACTGGGATTGGGATGGCCAGATTGAAGTACTCGGCCAACCCACCTCGGTTCACTTTAACTCCTGATGAGTACCAGGGTTATAGACACAAGAATGGCACTGAGAACTTAGATGATTTTAATGGCTGAAAGGTCATCGTTAATGTGACTGACTTAGGTTTGGAAGTACAGGAGACAATTCTTAACCTCACAGCACCTATATCTGATGTAGGGTGGGCTCGTACCAGCAAAGGACGCATACGACAGAAACTACCAGAAAGGGTGGTTAGGCACTTGCGCCCCGGGGTTATTGGTCCAACCAGTTCGAGTTAGTCATCAGAGGCCAGTTATAGGAGGCTAAAGTAGGCACAGGAGGAGTTTTGACCAGGATGGGAGTAGCTTTGTCTAGATGGATACTATTGGCATCCTCAGGGAAGTTACAGATTAATACAAAGCTATGAATCAAATTGGTGAAGACTTTGCCACTACGTTCTTTTGGTGGTTGACAATAAATAAAAATGTTGATTGGATTAATGACATCTATTATAATCAACAGAGATTCGTGAATGATACTGGGGATGCAGTAAAGGGGTTCTCTGACAAATTATCCGCCACCTCCATCATGACCTGGTAGAATAGACTGACTCTCGATATGTTAATTGGCAGAAAAGGGCAGGGTATGTAGAATGATTGGGGTTTATTGCTGTATGTTTATTTTTTAATAACACAGCTCCAGAAGGATCAGTGACCAAGGCCCTGGCTGGTTTAACCACATTAGCTCATGACCTAGCAGAGAACTCTGGGGTGAATAATTCTCTTACAAAAGAGGGCTCCGTTTTTTTTTACTACGAGGAGCCAATGTTGGATGAGGCTGTTTTTAATGTTTAAGACTGTTTTTTTATGAAGATTGTAATAAAAATCCTAACAGGAAGCGTTATGATTGGATGTAGTCCTATAACAGTCATTGATGAATATCGAATGTACATACATGTATTGGTTTGGATTATCCTCCCTCTGCTCCCTGATGTATCAGGGTGTATTATTTAGTCATTAATGGTGGATTGTCGATGGAATTTATATGTTTAAATGAACGATTAGAATATTCCACCTTGAAACTATATAATTGTATGTAATTGATTAGAATCATCAATGAAATACATTAGAATCATCAAATTATTATTAATGATGTGTGTAGTCTTAGTCAGTAAAATTATAATATATGATGTGTGTAGTTTTAGTCAGAATTAGGGTAAAACAATATATCTGTACAATGTGTCTCTATAGTATCTAAAACACAAACTGTCTGAGCAAGATTCGCTGCCGACCTTGGCTAGAGGCCACTGAGAGATTTGAGGGAGGACAGGGAGTGCTTCTCACGGTCCCTAATCTTTGTCGGCTGGGTATTGATACAGTATGTGCGTAGGATACCTACTGTTTGTGTGCAAAAGTATGTGCGTGAGAAGCCAGTATAAAATGAATGGTTTTGTACAACGAACTAGCGCTCTCGTAAATAAACTTTCTGACTATCGTAGCTGGGCCTCCGTCTGTTTCATTTCAACCAGTTTCTTACAAGTTCTGGGTTTCAGGCTGAGTAGTTAATTGAATTGGGTTTATGAACATTGAGAACATAATTTCTTGTGACAAGTGTTCACAGGCAACAACACAAAACAAGATCCCACAAAACGGGACTTTGCGGGACTTTGCCCCAGCCCAGACCACGGGTCCGGCCATGGAGCGGGACTGGACACCGTGCCTGGACTGGGCACCGGCGCAGAGGAAGGCTCCTGCCATGGAGCGGGACTGGATGTCATAGGAGGTTCAGGACTGTGGACCGTCGCAGGAGGTTCCGGACTGTGAACCGTCGCCGGAAGCTCTGGACTGTGAACCGTCGCCGGAAGCTCTGGACTGTGAACCGTCGCCGGAAGCTCTGGACCGGGGACCGTCGCCGGAAGCTCTGGACCGGGGACCGTCGCCGGAAGCTCTGGACCGGGGACCGTCGCCGGAAGCTCTGGACCGGGGACCGTCGCCGGAAGCTCTGGACTGTGAACCGTCGCCGGAAGCTCTGGACCGGGGACCGTCGCCGGAAGCTCTGGACCGGGGACCGTCGCCGGAAGCTCTGGACCGGGGACCGTCGCCGGAAGCTCTGGACCGTGAACCGTCGCCGGAAGCTCTGGACTGGTGACACGCACCCCAGTGCGAGTGCGAGGAGCAGGCACAGGACGTACCAGACTGGGAAGGCGCACTGGAGGCCTAGTGCGTGGAGCCGGCACAGGTGGCACCGGACTGGGGACACACACTTCAGGGCAAGTGCGAGGAGGAGACACAGGATGTACCAGACTGGGAAGGCGCACTGGAGGCCTAGTGCGTGGAGCCAGCACAGGTGGTACCGGACTGGTGACACACACTTCAGGGCAAGTGCGAGGAGCTGGCACAGGACGTACTGGGCTGTGGAGGCGCACTGGAGACCTGGTGCGTAGAGCCGGCACACATTGTACCGGAACGATGACACACTTCGCACGGCGAGTGCGGAGAGCTGGCACAGGACGTACTGGGCTGTGAAGGCGTACTGGAGACTTGGTGCGTAGAGCCGGCACACATGGTACCGGACAAATGACACGCTCCTCAAGGCGAGTGCGGAGAGCTGGCACAGGACGTACAGGGCTGTGGAGGCGTACTGGAGACCTGGTGCGTGGAGCAGTTTTTACCAGACTGCTAGCACGCTACGCTCCTCAGGACGAGTATGGAGAGCTGACTCAGGTGGCATCAAACAGATAACCCACTCCTTAGGGCGAATGTCGTGCATCATACACCAACACAACAACTCTCTCATTTCTCTCTCCTCCAATTTCTCCATCAACTCACTGACGGTCTCTGACTCTCTCCGTTCACTCTCCTCCAATTTCTCCCTCTTCTCCCAGACTGGCTCTGGTTCACTCTTCGGCTCTGCCGACAACCCTGTGTCCCCCCCCCCCAAAAAAATGTCGGGCTGTCTTTTGGGCTTTCTATGTGGCCGCGAACCCCGGCATCATCGCTGTCCTCCCTTCTCTCCTTGCGTCTGCCGCCACGGAAGGCGATCCTGTCCTGCCAGGATTTCCTCCCAAGTCCAGGATCCCTTCCTATCCAAGATCTCCTCCCAAGTCCAGGATACCTTCTCCTCCTGGGCATGCCGCTTGGTCCTGGTGTGGTGGGATCTTCTGTCATGATCGTCGTTGGAAGCATACTCGGACCAAAGTGATCTGGGTTCCACATATTTATTATCAGTGAACCGCACAAAAACAACAAAGAATAAACGAAACGTGACGTACTGGAGTGCTCACAGGCAACAACACAAAAACAAGATCCCACAAAACACAGTAGGGAAATGGCTGTCTAAATATGATCCACAATCAGAGACAACGCTAAACAGCTGCCTCTGATTGGGAACCATACCAGGCCAACATAGAAATAAACACACTAGATCACCCACCCTAGTCACACCCTGACCTAACCAAAATAGAGAATTAAAAGGCTCTCTATGGTCAGGGCGTGACACCCAGAGGTGACTTTAATGCAAGAAAACTGAAATCCATTTTACCTCATTTCTACCAGAGGGTAGTGCGTACGACCCAGTACATCACTGGGGCCGAGCTCCCAGCCATCCAGGACCTCTATACCAGGCGGTGTCAGAGGAAGGCCCTAAAAATTGTCAAAGACTCCAGCCACCTAAGTCACATGTTCTCTCTGCTACCGCAAGGCAAGCGGTACCGATGCACCAAGTCTGGAACCAACAGGATCCTGGTTTGGAGATGACATGTCCGTTCTATGAAATACAGTACAGTATATTACAGTACATTATATTACAGTACAGTATATTACAGGACAGTATATTACAGTACACTATATTACAGTACAGTATATTCCCAAATAAATGTATTTTAATTTCTCTGTTACACTGTGTGCACTGAACTGACATGCACAACTGTTGATGACACTCGATGTTTAGATGAAGGGAATTTAATAGTCAGTAATGCGCACCACAGCCAGCAGCACTCAACTCAGACAAAGTTGTGTAGTCTACTGTAGCTGCTGGTAAAGTCATTCAAAACCTCTATTGTATCACTCAGGATGGAACTTCCCAGTGCTACTGTTTTTGCCAAGTAATGTTGTTATTAAAATAATATCAGACAACCCCATAGTAGAATAGTTGACCTATTCACCTAGTCGGCTTGTTGTTGTGTGTTCCATGCGAGATAAATATTCCTCTCTAGGCGCATTCAAGTTGAGAGAGCCATAGTAGGAAACGTATTCTGACAAGCAGTCAATGCACAGCTATTCTTAATGCAATCACGGGAAAACACTTTTGAAAGCAGTTTTGGAAAATGTATTTTGAAAGCTTTTTTTGGACGGCGATCCCAGTTTTACATTACTACCACGTTTGTTCTACTCCTTCAATTGTGGCATGCTTTTACAAACGCAGTATTACAATCGGAGTTTCAAGCATGGTATAGGTGCAGCTGCGCAACAGAGCTCTTAAGGGGCAATGACGTACTTTGTAATACATGTACATTTTATATACATTTATATACAATGATTTATATACAGTACATGTTTCTAATAATAATAATTATAATAACAATCAGGATGTTGTGTCCAATGTGGTAACCCCATGCTTCAGCCTATGTACATTTTATAGCCACTGTGCTTCATCAGTTTGACTATAGGTGATAATGCTTATTGTTAATAGCATATCTGATCATATAGACCATGCATGGTCTAATATCTTACTAGTATTTGTACATCATTTTTAAGAATATGTTATTGGGCCGATTTCTGGAGGTGGAAATTATATTTTAGATGGTGTCAGCATAATTTTATTTTCATACTCTCGCTCCCACGCGTAAGGGAGATAAGGGCTATGGCAGGGGGGATGGGGGGTTGAACAGGAAGCAATGGTTTTGAGTAATTTTCTGAACTTAAAATTGAAACAAAGTTTTGTTTTGACTTTTGTAAAAGTTGTGACCTGTTAAGTCGACTCGTTTTACTTTGGAAAGACCACAATTCAGCTGAAGAGAGAGCCAAGTAAATAGCTGCAATAGATCAGCAGATTGAATGTTTTGTCTGCGATTTGGATGAGTGGGAACATTCTATCAAGTCAGTTCTTTATTGCCTGATACATTGGAAATGTAAAACACATTTTAGGGGTTTATAAAATGACACTCAGAAGTCAGCATGGTCTTGGAGATAAACAAACTGTAGCCTACATCAAAAGTTTCATCAAACTTCAGTCTGATACATCATAGTCCAGTCATTCAAATGAAGATTCCCAATTTCCCCAACCCTCCAACTTCCTATGATTCACTAATACAGTAGCCTGATACATTATACAACATGTTACCAATGAAATAGGACAGCAAAAAGTGATAAAACATGATCGTCCTGGGATACAGAGCAATGCTTACTTGTAATATTCCAGTGAAACATTTTTCACACCTCTTTTTACTGGAGGGAGTAGTGAGATCCTAGTATCTTTAATGCATAAAAACAAAATGGCTTCCATTCTTCAGTTGAAATAAGCACTACTGCTCTAAAGGGAAATGGCTGATGGCGTGGCAAGGAACCTCTCCTTACACACATGGGAATGTGTCTCGCACTCAAGTACTGTACTCCTTTTTCCTTTTTCCTCTCCATGGGAATGTGTCTCGCACTCAAGTACTGTACTCCTTTTTCCTTTTTCCTCTCCATGGGAATGCGAGAGGGTGGAAGGCAGGCAGGAAGCAAGGTTTTCTGCTGTCATCTCTCAACGCTAGCGAGTGCGCTCTGCTCTCAGATCAACAAAGCCTCAGTCGCATACTGTATTATGTGTCGGCTCTACGTGGCTCTGCAAACCTCAGAGACCCTAAAGATGCGAGTAAATTAAAAAAGGATGACCTTATCATGAGGTAGAAAAAAAACTGTTATGTTCTTCTGATATGTAGACAGATGAAAGGTGGTAATGGCAGGATAAAAAAAATTCTTTATTAATTTGTTGATGTCTATTCATAATTCAATATCTCACTGTGTTAGCTTCAAATGATGTCCTACAAGATTACACGCGGCATAATGCAAATACCCATCTACTTATCAGGGTTGAATATAACAAAGAAGCAACTCACAATGTTAATATTTCAAGATCATGTTCTCCTGTATAGTAGCAATCGACATGTTGCATAATATTTACATAAATATAACTCCACAGCAAAAATAATAGCATAAAACATTGTGAGAATAATCTAACAATGTACTCTTTTAGTTTGTGGTTTCACCAGAGTCATAGAGCTATGACCGGCAGCTAGTAAACAAAATGTCAGACAAAACAACTAAACAGTATAAGCTTGAAAAAGGCAACGTGTCTCAGTCATGTTCCTCTTTTCAAATCACAACCACACATATTAGAATAGTGTATTACTTTCACCAAACTGAAAGATGGGTAACACTTTACATGACACCCAGTGTCATAACACATTATGACATGATCATAACAATGTCATAATGTATCATAACATATGATATAACTTGTCATAATATGGTCATTACACTGTCATGACCCATATATTTACACATGACATGCTGTATATTGTATTATTTTACAGCTGGTTATGAATCCTGTAGGTAGCCTAATGGTTAGACAAGGTAAAAATCTGTCGTTTTACCCCTGAACAAGGCAGTTAACCCACTGTTCCCCGGTAGGCCGTCATTGTAAATAAGAATTTGTTCTTAACTGACTAGCCTAGTTAAATAAAAAATAGTGTCAAAACTCACATTTATTCAAATTAGTTTTTTTCTTGCCAAGAAGTTTCCTTTTGTTTGAAAGTCTGTTTCTTAAATCCTTTGTTGTTGTTGTAATGAATTCTTTACAATCATGTTTTTTTCATCATATTTTAAATAACTTGTAGAAAATACACCTTTAGTCGGACTGAGAAAATACACTTTATGACACTGTCAAGAAGCATTATGACCATCATAATCATATAAGCCAGATAGGCCTATCACATACATGCCCTTATGTCAGTCATCAGTCAAAAAGAGGGTGTCTAGTCCTGCTCCTGCATTCATCCCAGTCATCAGCAACAGAGCACTGGGCTAGGTGCATGTCTGACATCAATGTAAGCATAACTACAATGATAATTTAATATGGTCAATTTCACACAAAAATATACAGCATAAACATACTGTTGACAAGTAGGCTATGGTGTAATGGAATGTTTTGCCTTGTGTGGTAGGTTTTGTGGGTTTTGACACTCTTATGTAGGGGTCATTACCAGCCATAGAATAATGCAATATATGTCACAACAGGTGTAAATATATGTGTTATGACAGTGTTATGACCATATTATAATAGGTTATGACAGGTTATGGCAGCTGTTATGACATATTATGACATGGTTATGATCGCTATGACGCTGGGTGTCAAGTAAAGTGTTACCGAAAGTTGTGTTTTAATCTACAGCATATCGTAAGTCACAAGTGATTCATTATTATCCAAATATAAAATAATACAAAGATCGTGAAACCCTCACTTGGTTTTTGTTGTAATAGTATTGGCAAGATTCTTGAATCCAAGACTCCTCTTCAAAATGGATTTTCCTATGAACATGACCCTCAGTTTTCCATTGGTTACTTGAAGATGTGCCAGACTAATCCGGATCCATGCCTCACAATAGCAATGACATCACCACAGCAGTGTCATCAGCATACATCTCTAGGGCCTTGGCAGTTATTCCATGTTTTTTCACTGGTTTCTCCCCGTCTCTCTCTCTCTCTCTATCGCCTACACACAACTTATTTATTTTCAGTCATATGTCTGTAGACACACAAACACCCACATACATAAAATAACCATCTGACCACACACAAATACTCTTACTCATACAAACTCAGTCCCCCCACTCCACTAACACACGTGCGCACGCACGCACGCACACACGCACACACGCACACACGCACACACACACACACAAACACAAACACAAACACACACACACACACAAAGCCCTTTGTGCTCTCTTCCACATCAGCTCTCCTCTTGGGGCCTATTCCATGCTCCAGACCCCTTTAGAGAGGCAGCAAGCCGTAAAATGACCCCATGCTGTCCCTGCTGGGCCGCGCCTGGTTACGCCTGTTTCCCAGGGATCCGCAAAGGGGCCAGCACCCCCCAGGCCCTCCTCTCAAGCCACACCACCTCCCAGGGCCAAATGCTACAGCGGGCTCCCCGCCCAGGACAATGGGGGCTGGGGAACGTGGGAAAGAAATGTCATAGGCCTCTCTGACAGCGACGGTGCGACCCCCTGACCCCCAGGCCTGGTCCCATGTGGGTCCTTTATGTAAACAGAGGTTGGCCAAACAAAAGCATGCCTCTGTGTTAATTAGATTCATAACCCTTGTGAGGAGCTGTAGAGCTGAGGAGGTGAGTGAGGCTGTGTATGGACCACCTACTAGCTCATGATAGAGAGCTGTTCTGAATGTACCACAGAATGTCCTTATACCAGTCTGTGGAAGACTCCACTAATTGCAGACCATTTATCGATAAGAGAGTGATCTTGGCAACCCTGAGCCAAATATGTTTCCTATTGACACATAAAAGTTATACACACTAATTTGCTATCAAAAGTAATCAAAACTGAGAAGTCTTCATTTGGGTAAAACAAGGCTTTAGTCAACAGCAGGGATTCAAATTACAATATTGAAGAAAGTACTATTTAATAGAGGGAGAACAGCTCAAAAGCAGTGTGGTGTTTACAATCTAATTTCCTTCTAAACAGTCCTGGTCATTTAACCTTTGACCTTTGGGGATGTCCTCACTAATTCAGACCACTGCCCTTTCCATATGGGAGATAGAGATGTAGGTCAAATGGGGATGGCCGGACAGTCAGTTGGGTTGGGGAGGAGGAGGAGGAAGATGTAACACCGATAGACATGCCTCCGGGGTGTGCGACGGTTGAACAGTCAACAGAAAGCGCGGTGGTCACTTTCCTCATTGACCTCTGACCTTGTGTCTTGTTGATGGGGTAAGCTCAAGTGAGAGCTTCATATCGGGTCAATTGTATGATGTCATAGTGGTTTTAGTGGCGTGTCGTTGGAGCCTTCATACTACTGTGCTGCTTGGCTAGATATGTCCTACTATTCATATTAACTGAATTGAAAATAAATCTAGCAATGTTTAACTGATTACTTGTACTGTTGGTGGTTTTTGTTGGAATCTTTCAATACACATTTTTTGTGTACTGAAATTTATGAAAAAACTTGAAGAAAATTGTGGTTATGATCAACTGTATTTTATTTAACTAGGCAAGTCAGTTAAGAACACATTCTTATTTACAATGACAGCCTAGGAACAGTGGGTTAACTGCCTTGTTCAGGGGCAGAACGACAGATTTTTACCTTGTCAGCTCGGGGATTTTATCTAGCAACCTTTTGGTTACTGGCCCAACGCTCTAACCACTAGGCTACCCGCTGCCGTGTATCCCACCTCTTGTTGAGCATTTGACAGACAGGCATCTTAACCATTGACCCTTAATGGTGGTATTATCACCAGTAGCGTGGCTTGAGACCCCAATAAAGCAGGCCACGTGTCAGCTACCCAGGTTCAGAGGTCAGCCCATTATGGTGTTGGACAGCATGACGGTTGGCTGTCCCATTTACACACAATGGCCTTGCCTGTTTGCTCACGGCCCCAGACAACATCCCATTGGTAACCTCATCTGGACATCAGCACATGTCGGGGTCAGGTCACTGTGGTGGCTGGGGGTCAGAGGTCGTGACCTTTCCACCATGACCTGGTTCCCAGGGTGTCACGGCTATGGACTCCATGGTCAGTTTGTGGACATCATTAAACCATTCAGCCCAGACAAGGATGAGGAGAAATCCCCCCAAGGCATTGCTGATGGCTGGTTGTATGATTTCACCACAACATGAATATTAAAAACATTGTGTAGAGGGGAATGAAGAGGGTATGGATGGACAGTCATTAACAATACAGTGTATTATTTGTGAATGTTAATACACTTTAATCTCAAAGAAGGTTAAAGATGCCAGGTGTAAATAGGGGCTGAAGGCACTACATTTCAGACCATGTTATATGTTAGGAACCCTATTGTACAGGATTGGATATGGGAAAACGTTATATTAAGAGGAACACCCTCTCACATCATCATGTTGAACAAAATCTGGTCCTATGGATCATCATCATCATCCCCATCACCATCATCATCACATGCCCCAAACCATCCTATGATGTGCCCAGTTGAAGTGACTCGAGCACAGATGGTTTGTTGCCTTATGTCGCCTTAGAACCTCCATGGACAGAAATCTATATATATGGGACTTTACAAGAATTTCACATGAAGATCCATCTTGCAAACAACGCCCTTCATCCAGTCACCCAACCTAAGTGTTCAGGTTAAAGACCAATGTCAGATTATGAGATGTGTGATGTCAGAGTTCGATTTATAGAAGTAGATGTTCAGATAAATGATCAGACAAAGCAAAGGCTATGCTGCAGGCCTGTTTTGCTAGCACTGACTGGAAAATGTTCCAGGAATCTGTATTTTATTATATATGTAACCTTTATTTAACTAGGCAAGCCTGTTAAGAACAAATTCTTATATACAATGACAGCCTACCCTGGCCAAACCCAGATGAGGCTGGGTCAATTTTGCACCACCCTACGGGACTCCCAACCACAGCCGGATGTGATACAGCCTGGATTCGAACTAGGGACTGCCTCTAACACTGAGATGCAGTGCCTTAGACCACTGCACCACTAAGGAGCAACAACATGATGAGACAGCCTACAGGGAGGAGGGTCAAGAGCTTCAAGTTTCTCGGGTGTCCACATCACTGAGGACTAAACATGGTCCTCTCAAACCATCACAGTTGTGAAGAAGGCATAGCAGTGCCTCTTCTTCCTCAAGAGGCTGAAACAATTTGGCATGGCCCCTCAGATCCTTAGGACCTTTTACAGCTTCTCCATGGAGAGCATCCTGACTGGTTGTATCACCGCCTGGTATGGCAACTACACCGCCATCGACCAGAAGGCCCTGCAGAGGGTGATGCGGACGGCCCAGTCATCTCAAACGTACATCCCATGCAGTGTCTGAGAAAGGCCAGAAAAATGACCAAAGACTCCAGCCACCCGAGACATGGCCTGCTCTCCATGCTCCCGTCCGGCAGACGGTACTGGTGCATCAAGGCTCAGACCAACAGACTCCTAAAACAGCTTCTATCCCCTTGCCATAAGAGTGTTAAATGGCTAACAACTATTTCTCCCACTCAAACCAACGCTGCTGCTAAAATTATTATTGATTAGATGTACTATTACCACTATGCTGCTGTTCATTGATTATTGATTGCCATTACCATTAGTATCTATCTATTTATCTTGCTACCGATCACTATTACTACTGTTCACATTTATATATTACCACTAGTATATTAGTTACCATAAGTATTAATATATTCCTACTACCAGTCACTTTTCGGCCTTGTTTACATAATATCCACCTATCACTCCTACACTGACAGTCTCTCTCTCTAACACACACACACACACACACACACACACACACACACACACACACACACACACACACACACACACACACACACACACACACACACACACACACACACACACACACACACACACACACACACACACACACACACACACACACACACACACACACACACACACCACTTGTGCTGCTGCCATACTGTTTACTATTATAATTATTTATCCTGCTACCAGTCACTCTATCCTAATCCCCCGCCTACATGTACATATCTACCTCAAATTACTCTAGTATACCTCCACATTAAAATGTGGTACTGAACACTGACCCTGTAAACAGCTTCTTCATTTATTTCTTATTTCTCACGCAAGTTAAGCATTTCACTGTACTTGTGCATGTGACCATAAAACTTGAACTTGAACTAGCAAACAATGTAGAGAGGCCTTGCACACAACTATAAAATGGACTTTAGGTAACATCTATCCCATATGAAAGAGGAGGATGAGAAGTATGAAAGACATTAAGCAACCTATGAGGGAGAGGAGTGGCCAGGGGGGATCCAGAGGTCAAGGCTTAAATGGCTGAGGTCAGAGGGTCATGACCCCCTGTCTGGGGATCCCTTAGATCACTGAAAGGGTGTTGAACATGTGTACTCAGAATGGGAGACGAATTGGGATAGAGACAAGTGTAGGTTTTTTTCGGGGGGAGTTTGGCCATCGGGTGAGCTGTGAACGTGGACAATTGCTGTGCTAATCAAACCTGAATATGTTGGAAGTCCTAATTATTGAGTGGTTATTTTGATAAATACAGGACACCAACAATATGTTTGTTTTCAGAATTGAATGCAATATCATTTAAATGTGGTAATATAAGCAAGCAATATTAAAAACTGAATAATCCCTGTCTTGTAGCCACTCCCCTACCTAAGTGTTGTCAGCCCAGACTGGTGTTGGTGCTGCGTGGTGCTGGTGCTATGTCAAGGCCCTGTCTGTGTCCAGGCAGGTAGGGGCTCAGGCCAGGCCAGGTTAGCGCAGCGCACCGCTCTCTCAGCAGGCAGATTAGAACACGTCCCCCTGCAGCCCGCTTTCATCTACGGCCAGCTCTCCAGCAGAGCACAGACATGAGACAGATCAGCTTTCTAGATTTTTTCTCACCCCATCCTCCTCCTCCCTCTACCTCTGCTCACACAGAGAGGATAGAGAGCTGAGGCGCGCGGGGACAAACCTGGCGCCGTGAAAAGAGGAGGAGGAGGAGGAGGAGGAGGAGAATCAGGGGTGGAGAAGGAGAGAGAAAAGAGAGAAAAGGAGAAGCGTGCATTGTGCTTTTCAAATGGATGGTAAATGATTTGGTGGGATTAGCTGACAATTATACGGTGGGGTTTAATCAATTGGGCCCATTCACAGTGTGGAGAGGGCTGATCCTGCAGTACAAAGGGTCTGGCCGTGGGGGGGGGCGGTACCTGAGAAAGCACTGGCCTGGTGTAAGTAGCATGGGGCACACTCCCCTCTCTCACACGGCATAGGAGCATATGGCCCCGCTCTGAATTTATTAGCTTGCGGATTAAAGGCAATCCCAGAGCCCTAAGGGCCCCCCTCCTAAACCCTCGTCACCCCCAGGAGTGGGGTTGACTGACAGGGGACATTGTGTGAGGTACCCAGCTTGTCCCAACCCTTACTTACCCTGTCACATGCTCCTGTTTGATGAGGTTATTTGGAGGAGAAACCTGGTTCTGACCAACCATCTACATCAGTGGTCACCGACCTTTTCTGAGTCAAGATTACTTTCTGAGCCAAAATGCAAGTCGAGAGCTACCGCTCAGATGTACTTTTAATATTACTTAAAAAATGTAAGCCTATGCAACATTAACCTATTAAAAACAGTACTGTAGCAATGAGGTTTGTGTAGTTGGCTATTGGCCCAACACATTATCACTGCAAATTGGCTTTGCTTGAATTGCCTTGCCAATGCATTGTTGTTCGGGACCAATTAAAAAAAGATACATATTCCCCAATTTGAGGTAGGCTATATGATCAGATGTGAGCATACATTTAAATAATTAACTTTTAATTTTTATTTTACTGGGCTGTTGGTACTGGGCTGATGGCTGATGGTGCATCTGATGGTCAGTCTCAGCGTAGGGAGAGAGCAGCAGACTGAGGGTCCGCCTCAACATCCCTCCGCTCTCTCTTTCCTCCACTGACATTGACCAAAAAGGTACACCGTCTTCCAGCTGATGGCGAAACTCGAGTCGCACCACATTATTGGACAAATTCATGTTGTTACTCCTATGAACAGAGAAAGTGAAATATTCCTTGATATTAAAAACTAAACAAGCCGCTAATAATAACAATGCAAGCCTGTAGATACACTTTCCTACTCATTCATTACTGCTGCAGTGCTTGTCGTAGCGCTGAGTGGAAATAGGAAGAACGCACATTTTATGGCTTATAAAAGTGTTGAATACAAAGTGTTGACAGTTCTGAGTAAAAACTTAAACTCGCTCATAAAAACAGCAGCTCTTTGCTGTTTTCGTTGACATTCTCTCTAGTCATGGTTTTAAACATTTTGAAATCTCACAGTATGAACTTTGCTTTCTTGTACGCCTGCTATGTTACTGCAGACACGGTAATCTGAGACATCCGATTGGCCAGCGGTAGGCTTATAATGCACTTGATTTGCTCTCCGGGCCCGCCGGGAAGGCAAAGTTTGTACCTTCAGACACATGAAACGGTTCAAAACGGGAACACTTCTCCTACCAGTCAGACAGGGCAGCTGAATCGGGTGCACCTACCGCCAACAGTGCGAGACGAATAATAAAAGAACAGGAACGCAAAGCTACCTCCATCATGTCTGAGGACTTTGTTTTGTGTTCTAAATGTCTAATTTATTCATACAAAACCTAGAGTTTGTACTGTATTTCAACCTTTTTCTAAAAAACATGTTGTGCCTAGAGATTTTATGCTGAGAGGACTAAGTGCACCTGAATGTGCCCACTGATTATCCCTCTGGATATGAGGGCTAATTAACATCTCATTGCTGCTCACCAGGCCTGCTCAACATGGGGACTGCAAGTAGAGAAAAGGCCTAGTGGCCATGGGGTTGATTATAGGGCCATTATGCACCATTGTATTTAGTGACAGGCTGAGAGTAGGAATTAAGAGCTTGATGGGAGCAGGGAGGGGCTTGGTGCTGGAGGGAGTGTGGGTCTGTGTAGCAGTGTAGCAGTGTAGGGTCTCTGACAGGAGCTTTAGCTGAGGGAGGTCACCCGGTAGCCCATGCCTGGCCTGTCTGAGTATTCATGGGGAGATTTGGTGAGAGGGGAGCCTCCTCTCTAAGACCTCATTTGATCTGGAGAGTGGCAGGTGATCCTCCGGCTCTTTTTGTGTGGCACCGCGGGGGTCCTTGACCCTGGCGACCTCCCTTACCTGGTGCCTGTCAGCACACCTCATTAAGGGGGAACAGAGGGGCTAATACAGCCTTCGGTGCCCACCCATAGTGGAGCTACACCCGGCCTCACAGGGTACAGAGTCACTGGGTCAGCTACACACTGTGACGGTGGGGATTCTTGGGACCTACTCTGCTAATCCCCTCACACACGTGCAGACCCAGAGGTCAAGGCGGAGCAGAGAATGCCATCCTCCTGGTTCTTAAAACAGGATTACAGGCCCAGCAGGGGGGGGTCTTCAGGAGCCAGGACTCACGCCGGAGACCACAGATACACCATACTGAAGACTACAGACAGGACCTTCAAAAGGGACAGAGGTGCTCAGCCATCTTCCCCCTCTCCTGAGCCCACCTGTGACCTCTGACCTCTAATACACTACCCACCACAGCCCCACAAGACTGACGGCCAGTCACACCTTTTTCAAAGCGTCCATTTTGGGGCCGTCTCTGCTAATGTCTAGAATCCTGTGCCTGTGTCTTATGGTTGGTTACCTCCGAGTGTTTGTTCACTTCCAAGAAAAAGGGCTCGTTAGTCGAGCACTGAGCGGTTGATCTTTAATGAGAGGGGAATTTCTCTTCCCCCGCCCCCTTTTTCTCAACAGGTGCTCTCTCTATATCTTATCTTTAAAACCCCTCGCTGGTGTTCATGTGTCTCGTCGTTGCGAAGTGAGCAACGGCTCCTTAGAGAGGCTGGTGTCTTTGAGCGCCATTGATTAATGCTCTTTGAGGACAGGAGAGAGGCAACAACACTTTACAGACAAAGCAAAGAAACCCTGTTTTCTATAAAAACAGTAATGCCATGGAAGAAAATTGCCTTGGTGGCAGTTCATATTAATGGCCGTAAATGGCCCCCTAATGGTCAAGTCTTTTCTCTCCCAATCCATCGCCAACCACCTGGGCTCAATCAGTTGCTTGTGTGTTTTGCATATCACCACCGTCTTTCTTGACACTACCTCACCTTTCCAAACACTTCGGGAATTCAGTATCGTTAAAAGCATTTCTCATGACAAAATTTGCCGATATGGGTTATGCTAGCTATTTCAAGAATTAATAAAAAATAAATAAATATGGCATGGCAGATGCATTCAACTCATATCTTAAAAGTTACTATCTTTAAAATGTCAAATGTAGGCTAGATATTTTATTCCTCATTGGAATTGATGGTCAGCAGTAGGCCTAATAAGACATGACTGAAAATGGCCTTGGATATGCTTACAATGATTGCAATGCTAAACCTTTTGCACACTGTAGTGCAGTTAGCTTAATGGGAGTGGATGATCATAATGATAACCTTTGGCAGAGTTTGAATACATGCACACACGTTAACATAACAGATTAGCTTAATGCTAAACCTTTGGTTCATTTGGCTGCATTTGCTGCCATCAACGGCTTAAACCTGGCAAGAATCCATCTCTCTCGTCATAGCTCTCTCCCTCTCTCTCTTGCTAACTATCAGAGCCCAGTCAAATCGAGTTAGCTAGTCAAATCTGGTTAACCCCTCTTTAGCGTCGACCACACTTTTAATTCAGAGCCTCATTTCATCAGCACCATGCCCGGATGTGTCGGCATGCCAACACTGACGTTCCTGACCGCGCCACTGATCCGTATCTGGCAGGGTCAGCCCGGATCAGGATACCGGCCCAGTTTTTGGGCCATAGGATGTGGGTATGTGATGAGGAGAGGAGTCACTGACACTCCTGACACTCCTTCACTGTGACATGTGTGTTCAGAGGTCCCCACACCCTGTCGTCCCCCTCTGTGTCACGTCGGCTGTCACTGGGGGTGGAGTGTGTCCCTGTTTGTGCTCCCATGGAGTGGGGTGGAGGGGGTGGCAGGGGCCATGTCCTGGCTGCCAGTCACTCCATACAGGGTTGGGCCTGATGGAAACACACACACTCCCCCACCTCCACCACATCATCCTCTCTTCACCACCTCCCCTCCTGCCCCAAGTCACTCCGTGATAGGCCTACTCTCTGGCTCTCCCATTACTCAAAGTCCACCTCAGCTGGTGGCCAAATATGTGCATGACCAGACACGTGCCCGAAGACAACAAGGACGGACATACACAAGCGCACGAGCGCGCGCGCACACCGTTATCTCACCGAAAGCCTGTTGGCTACCGCACCAGTCCATTTCCATTGGAGAAGAATGTCGTAGTGAGATACATTCAGGGAGCACATGAAGGAGAGATACTTATTCTCTCTGATGTTGATACTCTCTCTACTGTTGCCTTAGGGCACCTTCACCTCAACAGGGACTAATAGCAAATCAAAGCATAAAGGGGCTCATATAAGGCTTTAAGGCTATGCAATAAGCACTGGTTTAACTCACCGTGACACACAACAAGCACTACTACTGTCAAACCTACAGCCTACAACTCATACAACATTCTTTTGATACAGGGATGGCTTCCATACTGTATGTATATGTATACAAATTAACTTCACATCCACCACAATGGCTTTAGAATGAAGAAGAATATCTTGCCTCAGCATTCTGTAAATTCCTTTGAGACATGACCGATGCAAAAGTCACTCACAACACTAAACCTGAGCTGATTTGGCTGATAATTGTTAAAGCATGTGCGTATAGGATGTACACATTGGAGCTTTATTTACACTTAATTAGTGAGAGGGAAATTAATGTATTTCTGATTCATCTAGATTTTCCTGTTTCATATTTTGCTAATTACTGTGATAAAGACACAGGCACAGCTGTGTCAGCCAGGTCACCCGCGATACAAGTCAGTATTCGACATCCTTCCATGTCTGAGGACAGTGGGAGATGACGTGGAAACGGGTCACTAGGGGCAACAGTGAGCGTTGTTACCTTCAAGTAGGTTTCTGTTTTGCTAGGGCGTTGTGGACGGGCATGGCGGATGGGTGTAAGCATCTGCCTCTGGTTAATGCTTAAACTTAGCCTTACACATTTCAAAATTTGACGTTTGGAAGAACTTCTAAATTTGAAGTTTGAGAAACATGGATGAACGTCTAATTCTGATGTGAGACTGTGAGAGCTAGTGTAATGTATTTCTGTCTCTTGTGCCAAAGGTTGCATGTTTGAATCCAGTGACAGAAAGTTGTTTTTGAGATTTTTATTTTAAGCCTAAACTTAACCCTAACCTTAAGATTTCGTAGTTAATGCCTAAACTTAACCCTAACCTTAAAAATTCTGAGTTATTGCCTAAACTTAACTTGAAACACTTTGAAATTTGACATTTGTAAAAACTTTGAAATTGAACGTTTAAGAAGCACGGATGAACGTCCAAATTTGACATGAGTGTGAGAGCTAGTTGGATGTGTATCTGTCGCTTAATGCTGTATTGTTCTACTCCTCTTTATAAATACATTGTGGGTGGGTGGATATTTGTATAACACCTATGTGTAAAGATGTGTAAATGTGTACATGCACGTATGTGATCAATGGTGATTAATTCAAGCATACCACCACAAATAATGGTAACTAGGGTTGTAGAATTCGGGGAACATTCAATAAATTCCCGAAATCCTGGTTGAAGGATTAACAGAATTTATTGAAAAAATTGGGAATTTATTGAAAGTTCCCGGAATTTTGCAACCATAATGCTAACACACATTGTCTTACATCCTGTTCAGCTCAGAGACATACACCTACACCAAGGCCTTGGAGCCTCCCTGACACTGTAACTATCTACCCTCTGCTCCTCTTCCTCCCACTCATGTTGTTGAGACTCATAGGCCACCTGACGCTGTCTCTCTGCATGCATGACTCACACCTGCAGCTTCAGTAGCCTCAAGTTATTTTAAAGACTATAATTGATTGTGGTATTTGCATTGATTCAGGTTGGGGCTACTTCTGTTTACTCAATGAACAGGATGTAAGACAAAGGCTCCAAGGCCTTGGTGTAGGTGTATGTCTCTGAGCGTGTGTGTGTGTGTGTGTGTGTGTGGGTGCGTGGGTGCGTGCGTGCGTGCGTGTGTGTGTGTTGAATTAAGCGAGCTGCAGGGTCTGAGTGTAGGCGTGGTACCCTAACTCTTCTCTGATAACTGCGTAGGTTGTGTTAAATACACTTCAGCCACATCCCACAGCCACTTTACCATACAAGATTTAGCCTGAGGGGCCTCTTTCTGACTCTCCCCCCATCTCTCTCCCTCCTTCACCTCATTTTCAAACACGTACATTTCCTTAGAAGGAGGATGCCTAACCCCTTTCAATAGTACATCTTTCCTTTCCTTACTTTATTTTGCAATACAGTATGTTGCATTCCTTTGCAGCCTAGTGCCATTGTGAAAAATACATGAATCCACTAAAAGGAGGAAACATCCTCTAGTGGGATTGTCTAGTTAATATCCAATTATTTATAAGATGTCCATCCAAATAATGTCTAGTGAAATGAAACTAACTTCAATGTATTTCCTAACAGCATAATTACGATGTTGGTTAATAATTAGTAATAATGTGATCAAACTATTACAAAAGCATACACAGACAAATCATAGTCCCATTACATGTGTTGATTATAATTCACATTATTCATATTGGTCCAGCAATTGAGATGTAGGCCAATGTTAGGTCAATGCACATCGGATTCTGTTGTTGGAATAGGGAAGGAGCTATTTAATTGTTGAAAATGTTCACTCGTAGGCTACAGCACAAATTACGAGGTTTTCAGAATGGCATTTTAACTCTGCATATTATCAATCCAGAGACACATTGTAGTAATGCATGAAATAAATGGTATCATTTAATCATTTTGTAAAAGCTATTTTAGCATTTAAATTGATGAGTGATGCAACATAAAATACAAAAACAAAGATTGTGTGCAATAAAGGGAGAGGTCTGCTATAGCACAGAATGTGATGGATGTGATCAGCAGACAGAATAAGGTGGTTTTGATCAGGAATTTCCCTGGGATAATTGTCAGGATTCACTGTTTGGAAGACGACTGACAAAAGGAAAAATTTGACACTGGTATTTGTTGGGGAAACATGAATATCTGTCAAACCTCCATCAAACAAAGAAATGCAATATTTATGGCTTTTTGAGGAATCTCTCTCTAGACAGACATAAATACACACACACACACACACACACACACACACACACACACACACACACACACACACACACACACACACACACACACACACACACACACACACACACACACACACACACACACACACACACACACACACACACACACACACACACACACACACACACACACACATCATTGTTAATAGCCACATTATTGTTATTTTATTGTGTAACTGCTTTTCCTTTGGTTTATTTAGCAAATGTTTATTTGTTGGTTAAGAGCTTCTAAGTAAGCATTTTACTGTTTTACTGTTGTATTCGGTGCATGTGACAAATAAAATGTTATTTGATTTGGATTCACATATTCACAAATATGCAAAATGCAAATGTTCCCACTTTTTCCTCTTTTACCCCACTGCATTTTCCATGTCTTCATACAGCTATGGTCCTGCATAAATGTATTAACATATAAAAATGCTTGTTTGCATAACAATGACAAGAGTCCTCTAAAGTAATCTCCTCATAATGTGAGTTTCATCAAAGCAACACCATATGGTGTCTAAGATCATCCTAATTCTGATCCTAATGGAGGCAAATACAAAATATCACACATTTCCCTGAAATTAAATTGAAAGGATGCAGCCACTGAATATAATCTTCAGTATGTATTCAGATTCAGATCCTTCTCTATTCCCTTTAGTGGCAAAGAGAGAAAAACACACCAGAACCTGAACAGTCTTCAGTTGAGTTAGATGAATGACAATTTGCAAATGTTGCTAATTTTACAGGATCAGCCCAACTGGAGAGCCGCTCGCTTCAGAAATCATTAATTACAGAAGCTGATTAATGTATAAATTAAATGTGAAATCACTTTTTAGATATATGCCTATATATGGCAACCAATGACAACCCCTATGGTAAACCTTATCAAATTAAAGCTCAGCAATCTTTCATCCTTGGCTTCACTTATTAATGGCTATTTCCTAAACTTGCACTTTCTCTTGGTATCCAGCAAACAATGAACGTGTGCATTTGAGAGTGTTGCATAAAAACACAGGATTACAAAATACTAACTGAGCCGACGGATTCATTTTTTTTATTTACAGACAAATTAAGGTCTTCCTGTGAATTTGTTATTTTATTTTTCAGGGTATATACACCCCGTTGTCTTTAGAATCATTGTGTGTGACATTGGATTGTGAGAAATAATCTACATAATAATGAAAAAATAATAATATATATATCTAAAAGAAAGAAACTACAGATCGTTAATTCCTCTTTTCCTGAGCGGGGGGTGGGGGTAATTCTTGTTTGGGGGGTTCTGGCACAGGGTTTTTGTTGGTTTTAGTTTTTCACCCTCAATCAATACCTAACAGGAAGAGCATTAATCAGGTTTTTAATGTGGCGGTACAAGAGGTGGGCCGGAGTATTGTCCACATGTGAAAGGCTGGTCGGAGGGCCGTCCTCTGGCGTTTCTTTACATTCACCTGCTGGGCCCTATTCGGAGAGAAAGGGACAGGGGAAATGAATAAAGACCACAGGCAAAAGGGTCCGTTAGACGGGACTGTGGTTTAATGAAGGGCTACTTGTAATCTCCATAGTGGCTCACAGTGCTGGCTGTTTGTACATCTATGAAAGCTTCCCTCTCTCTTTCCCATGGCTATTCAGACCCACAGAGGACCTGAGACAAGACCAACAGGGCTGCCCATAACATAACTATGAGCTAATGATATGCTACTCTAATGTGTGGAAGAGAGAGAGAGTGAGAGAGAGAGTGGGGGGGGGGGGGGGGGGCGTCTAGGGGCAGTGAGAGAGAGATCAATGGTGAATTGACAAATAGAAAGACATATTTCTGATCAAAAGCGTAAAACCTATTCTTATCACACTATGATTCTTTAACATAAATATTTTGGGGTTTTCATGACATTCATAGCAGACATATGGATCGATGTAAGCTATAAGCTTCCTACTAACTGGATGGTCATTATTAACTTCTATGTGATCCATAACCATATATACCCCACACTGGAGAAATGTTCTAGTAAAAGTTGACAAATGCGTCCTTGCATTCCTTTACAAAGAGTATTGTCCAAAGCATCAGGCACCCACACAATAGTACTGTGACACCATCTAGTGGTTATTAAATGTAATGTAGTTATCACTATTGCTGGGTGACATTTGCCTTTGTGGAGGTGCATTATCACACATGCACACACACACACACAACAGGAGGTTGGTGGCACCTTAATTGGGGAAGACAGGCTTGTGGTAATGGCTGCAGTGGAATGTGGTGGAATGGTATCAAATACATCAAACACATGGTTTCGTCTGTTTGATGTCATTCCATTTGCTCCATTCCAGCCATTATTATGAGTGGTCCTCCCCTCAGCAGCCTCCACTGACACAAACACACACACAATTTGAATGAATTACTCTACAGAATCCAGTGGTGGTCACTGACTGGCTGAATACCCGTGGCACGAGGTGGTTGGAGTTGTCAACAAAGCAGCATGACAGAAATATGATGCCAAGTTTTCAAACTGCCGGCAGTTTCTTTGAGAAGATATATAAAGCGATCTGTGCATTTGAACAACACCATAAATACACCTATTTCATTTTTGAACAGATTCGTCATGAAAGAACTAGTGCACTTGAGAGACGCAACAAGTATGCAGATGCAAGACGTGAAAACACATGATCTAACTTATATACAGTGCTGTGAAAAAGTATTTGCCCCCTTCCTGATTTCTTATTTTTGTTGCACATTTGTCACACTTAAATGTTTCAGATCATCAAACAAATTTTAATATTACACAAAGATAACCCAAGTAAACAAAAAATGCAGTTTTTAAGTGATCATTTTATTTATTAAGGGAAAAAAGCTATCCAAACCTTCATGACCCTATGTGAAAAAGTAATTGCCCCCCCTTGTTAAATCATGAATTTACTGTGGTTAATCATGGCATCGTGTGGGCGAGCGGTTTGCTGATGTCACCATTGTGATCAGAGTGCCCCTGGGTGGTTGTAGGGTTATGATATGGGCAGGCATGAGCTACAGAAAACGAACACAGTTGCATTTTATCGATGGCAATTTGAATGCACAGCGATACCGTGACGAGATCCATTCATCTGCCATCATCACTTCATGTGTCAGCATGATAATGCATGGCCCAATGTTGCAAGGATCTGTAAACAATTCCTAGAAGCTGAACATTTTCCAGTTCTTCCTTCGCCTGCATACTCACCAGACATGTCACCCATTGAGCATGTTTGGGATGCTCTGGATGAACGTGTACGACAGCGTGTTCCAGTTCCAATATCCAGCAACTTCACACAGCCACTGAAGAGGAGTGGGACAACCTTCCACAGACCACAATCAACAGCCTGATCATCTCTATGCGAAGGAGATGTGTCGCACTATATGGGGCAAATGGTGGTCACTCCATATACTGACTAGTTTTCTGATCCATGCCCATACCTTTTTTAAGGTATCTCAAATCAAATCAAATCAAAGTTTATTTGTCACGTGCGCCGGATACAACAGTGAAATGCTTACTTACAGGCTCTAACCAATAGTGTAAAAAAGGTGTTAGGTGAACAATAGGTAAGTAAAGAAATAAAACAACAGTAAAAAGACAGGCTATATACAGTAGCGAGGCTATAAAAGTAGCGAGGCTACATACAGACACCGGTTAGTCAGGCTGATTGAGGAAGTATGTACATGTAGATATGGTTAAAGTGACTATGCATATATGATGAACAGAGAGTAGCAGTAGCGTAAAAGAGGGGTTGGCAGGTGGTGGGTGGCGGGTGGCGGGACACAATGCAGATAGCCCGGTTAGCTAATGTGCGGGAGCACTGTTTGGTCGGCCCAATTGAGGTAGTATGTACATGAATGTATAGTTAAAGTGACTATGCATATCTGTGACCAACAGATGCATGTCGCTACTCCCAGTCGTGAAATCCATAGACTAGGGCCTAATGAATTTATTTACATTGACTGATTTCCTTATATGAACTGTAACTCAGTAAAATCTGAAATTGTTGCATGTTGTGTTTATATTTTTGTTCCGTGTAGTTGTCTGGTTTATCAGGTCTCAGGCTCCCATGACTGTTATGATTATTTATTTACAAGTGAATTACAATACGTTTTTTGCTTTCACGCCATCTGTATCTAATAGAGCTGATCTAGTCTAACATGAGGACGTGGCGTCTGGCGCAAGACACTCATTGGGAGGGAGACTAGAGCAGACCCAGAAGTTCTGACTGAATGGACGCACAATTGAGCACCCAAGGATGATCCATTTACTTTGTGCTGTTATAATCTATACTATGAAATCCTGCGATTTCATTGGGGCAGTTCCTCCTCATAGCAAATAGCTGGCAAAACAATCCAAGCAATGTTCGCAAGATATGCTATGCACCCACAGAGGCAGAGTTGCTGCTGCTGACTGTCACTGACGGGCAGAGTAGTAACCAAACAGCTTGTTTTGAACAAATATTTTTTTTAACGGGAAATTGTACACATATACCACATTTACCACACATGAGCATTTAAAACATAATCTATGAATTACATACATGTACTAACCAAAAAAGTGTTAAACAAATCAAAATATATTTGTTATTCTTCAAAGTAGCCACCCTTTGCCTTGATGACAGCTTTGCACAGTCTTGGCATTCTCTCAACCAGCTTCACCTGGAATGCTTTTCCAACAGTCTTGAAGGAGTTCCCACATATGCTGAGCACTTGTTGGCTGCTTTTCCTTCCCTTTGCGGTCCAAGTCATCCTAAACCATCTAAATTGGGTTGAAGTCGGGTGATTGTGGAGGCCAGCTAATCTGATGCAGTCTCTTCTTAACAGTTGATGTTGTAATTTCCGGCGCCGAAAAAGAGATGGCCGCCTCGCTTCGCGTTCCTTGGAAAATATGCAGTATTTTGTTTTTTTATGTGTTATTTCTTACATCGGTACCCCAGGTAATCTTAGGTTTCATTACATACAGTCGGGAGGAACTACTGAATATACGATTAACGTCAACTCATCATCGTTCCTACCAGGAATATGACTTTCCCGAAACGGATCCAGTGTTTTGCCTTCCACCCAATACAATGGATCTGATCCCAGCCGGCGACCCTGTGCGACGCCGTAAAAGGGGCAAACGAGGCGGTCTCCTGGTCAGGCTTCGGAGACGGGCACATCGCGCTCCACTCCCTAGCATACTACTCGCCAATGTCCAGTCTCTTGACAATAAGGTTGATGAAATCCGAGCACGGGTAGCATTCCAGAGAGACATCAGGGATTGCAACGTGCTCTGCTTCACGGAAACATGGCTAACTCAAGAGACGCTAACGGAGTCGGTGCAGCCAGCTGGTTTCTTCATGCATCGCGCCGACAGAAACAAACATCTTTCTGGTAAGAAGAGGGGCGGGGGGGTATGCCTTATGATTAACGAGACGTGGTGTGATCATCATAACAACACACAGGAACTCAAGTCATTCTGTTCACCTGATCTAGAACTCCTCACAATCAAATGTCGACCGCATTATCTACCAAGGGAATTCTCTTCAATCATAATCACAGCCGTATATATTCCCCCCCAAGCAGACACATCGATGGCCCTGAACGAACTTTATCTGACTCTTTGTAAACTGGAAACCACACACCCTGAGGCTGCATTCATCGTAGCTGGGGATTTTAACAAGGCTAATCTAAAAACAAAACTCCCTAAATTCTATCAGCATATCGATTGTGCTACCAGGGCTGGAAAAACCCTAGATCATTGTTATACTAATTTCCGCGACGCATATAAGGCCCTCCCCCGCCCCCCTTTCGGAAAAGCTGACCACGACTCCATTTTGTTGATTCCAGCCTACAAACAGAAACTAAAACAACAAGCTCCCGCGCTCAGGTCTGTTCAACGCTGGTCCGACCAATCTGAATCCACGCTTCAAGACTGCTTCGATCACGCGGATTGGAATATGTTCCGCATTGCGTCCAACAACAATATTGACGAATATGCTGATTCGGTGAGCGAGTTCATTAGGAAGTGCATTGACGATGTCGTACCCACAGCAACGATTAAAACATTCCCAAACCAGAAACCGTGGATTGACGGCAGCATTCGCGTGAAACTGAAAGCGCGAACCACTGCTTTTAACCAGGGCAAGGTGACCGGAAGCATGACCGAATACAAACAGTGTAGCTATTCTCTCCGCAAGGCAATCAAACAGGCTAAGTCCCAGTACAGAGACAAAATCGAGTCGCAATTCAACAGCTCAGACACAAGAGGTATGTGGCAGGGTCTACAGTCAATCACGGATTACAAAAAGAAAACCAGCCCCGTCGCGGACCAGGATGTCTTGCTCCCAGACAGGCTAAACAACTTTTTTGCCCGCTTTGAGGACAATACAGTGCCACTGACACGGCCCCCTACCAAAACCTGCGGGCTCTCCTTCACTGCAGCCGAGGTGAGTAAAACATTTAAACGTGTTAACCCTCGCAAGGCTGCAGGCCCAGACGGCATTCCCAGCCGCGTCCTCAGAGCATGCGCAGACCAGCTGGCTGGTGTGTTTACGGACATATTCAATCAATCCTTATCCCAGTCTGCTGTTCCCACATGCTTCAAGAGGGCCACCATTGTTCCTGTTCCCAAGAAAGCTAAGGTAACTGAGCTAAACGACTACCGCCCCGTAGCACTCACTTCCGTCATCATGAAGTGCTTTGAGAGACTAGTCAAGGACCATATCACCTCCACCCTACCGGACACCCTAGACCCACTCCAATTTGCTTACCGACCCAATAGGTCCACAGACGACGCAATCGCAACCACACTGCACACTGCCCTAACCCATCTGGACAAGAGGAATACCCATGTGAGAATGCTGTTCATCGATTACAGCTCAGCATTTAACACCATAGTACCCTCCAAACTCGTCATCAAGCTCGAGACCCTGGGTCTCGACCCCGCCCTGTGCAACTGGGTCCTGGACTTCCTGACGGGCCGCCCCCAGGTGGTGAGGGTAGGTAACAACATCTCCACCCCGCTGATCCTCAACACTGGGGCCCCACAAGGGTGCGTTCTGAGCCCTCTCCTGTACTCCCTGTTCACCCACGACTGCGTGGCCATGCACGCCTCCAACTCAATCATCAAGTTTGCGGATGACACTACAGTGGTAGGCTTGATTACCAACAACGACGAGACGGCCTACAGGGAGGAGGTGAGGGCCCTCGGAGTGTGGTGTCAGGAAAATAACCTCACACTCAACGTCAACAAAACAAAGGAGATGATTGTGGACTTCAGGAAACAGCAGAGGGAGCACCCCCCTATCCACATCGACGGGTCAGTAGTGGAGAAGGTGGAAAGTTTTAAGTTCCTCGGTGTACACATCACGGACAAACTGAATTGGTCCACCCACACAGACAGCGTCGTGAAGAAGGCGCAGCAGCGCCTCTTCAACCTCAGGAGGCTGAAGAAATTCGGCTTGTCACCAAAAGCACTCACAAACTTCTACAGATGCACAATCGAGAGCATCCTGTCGGGCTGTATCACCGCCTGGTACGGCAACTGCTCCGCCCACAACCGTAAGGCTCTCCAGAGGGTAGTGAGGTCTGCAGAACGCATCACCGGGGGCAAACTACCTGCCCTCCAGGACACCTACACCACCCGATGTCACAGGAAGGCCATAAAGATCATCAAGGACAACAACCACCCAAGCCACTGCCTGTTCACCCCGCTATCATCCAGAAGGCGAGGTCAGTACAGGTGCATCAAAGCAGGGACCGAGAGACTGAAAAACAGCTTCTATCTCAAGGCCATCAGACTGTTAAACAGCCACCACTAACATTTAGCGGCCGCTGCCAACATACTGACTCAACTCCAGCCACTTTAAAAATGGGAATTGATGGAAATTATGTAAAAATGTACCACTAGCCACTTTAAACAATGCCACTTAATATAATGTTTACATACCCTACATTACCCATCTCATATGTATATACTGTACTCTATATCATCTACTGCATCTTGCCATCTTTATGTAATACATGTACCACTAGCCACTTTAAACTATGCCACTTTATGTTTACATACCCTACAGTACTCATCTCATATGTATATACCGTACTCTATACCATCTACTGCATCTTGCTATGCCGTTCTGTACCACCACTCATTCATATATCTTTATGTACATATTCTTTATCCCTTTACACTTGTGTGTGTGTATAAGGTAGTAGTTGTGGAATTGTTAGGTTAGATTACTTGTTGGTTATTACTGCATTGTCGGAACTAGAAGCACAAGCATTTCGCTACACTCGCATTAACATCTGCTAACCATGTGTATGTGACTAATAAAATTTGATTTGATTTGATTTGATTTGATTCATCACTCTCCTTCTTCAGCCTGGATGTCTGTGCTGGTTAAGTGTGCTTTGAATTCTAAATAAATCACAGACAGTGTCACCAGCAAACCATCCTCACACCATCAGACCAAAGGACAGACTTCCACCGGTCTAATGTCCATTGCTCGTGTTTCTTGGCCCAAGCAAGTCTCTTCTTCTTATTGGTGTCCTTTAGTAGTGTTTTTTTTGCAGCAAGTCGACCATGAAAGCCTGATTCACGCAGTCTCTTCTTAACAGTTGATGTTGAGATGTGTCTGTTACTTGAACTCTGTGAAGCATTTATTTGGGCTGCAATCTGAGGTGCAGTTAACTCTAATGCACTTATCCTTTGCAGCAGAGGTAACTCTGGGTCTTCCTTTCCTGTGGCGGTCCTCAATAGAGACAGTTTCATCATAGCGCTTGATGGTTTTTGCGACTGCATTTGAAGAAACTTCCAAAGTTCTTGACATTTTCTGGATTGATTGACCTTCATGTCTTAAAGTAATGATGGACTGTTGTTTCTCAGTGCTTATTTGAGCTGTTCTTGCCATAATATGGACTTGGTCTTTTACCAAATAGTGCAAACTTCTGTATACCACCCCTACCTTGTCACAACACAACTGATTGGCTGAAACACATTAAGAAGGAAAGAAATTCCACAAATTAACAAGGCACACCTGTCATTTGAAATGCATTCCAGGTGTGTACCTCATGAAGCTGGTTGAGAGAATGCCAAGAGTGTGCAAAGCTGTCATCAAGACAGAGGGTGGCTACTTGGAAGAATCTCAAATATAAAATACATTTTGATTTGTTTAACACTTCTTTGGTTACTACATGATTCCATGTGGTATTTCATAGTTTTGATGTCTTCACTGTTATTCTAAAATGTAGAAAATAGTGAAAAATAAAGAAAAACCCTTGAATGAGTAGGTGTGTCCAAACTTTTGATTGGTACTGTATATATATATTTTAACACCATAGTGTCGATGTCCGCCTCAGAGAAAATCGAATTAGCATAATAAAAAAATCCACATTGAAATCGTCTGTTTAAAATAGAAATACTGTATCCGTAAGGGCTCAATTTCTGGCTGCTCAATCCACCGCATCCGCCGATGTCAGACCATGAGACTTCCCGAAATTCGGTCTTCTCACGAAAACGTATGTTGTGTCCGAACGGTTTGGCCTACAAACTATGTATGACCACTATATTGAAAGATGAGACTCTCACGAAAACGTACATGCCGGTTGTTTTGATCTAGGACGCTCAAGCTTCACAATACTATCCGGTACCAGTTTTAAAAAAGATGTAAGTATATATGGAAATAGTTTAGTGTGAAAAAAATGTGTTCAATATTTGTAAAAAATAATTATAATTCTAATTCCCTGATATTTCAGGGAATTAGATATAGTACAGACACTTCAAAACATAGTTCATATAGGCTAATAGCAGTAAGGCCAAATTCAATATTTCATCAAATAATTTATTTGTTATTTTTTATCCCGTAATGGGGTCGTACGATTCTAAATCAAATAGCTAAATGTCTTTGGTATGACCATCTTAAAACAATTCACCAATCACAAGTGTGGCGGTGTCCCAATGGGCGGGCACTACTTACAGAATCAAATAGCATACCATTTAAGGGATAAGCACTCCTCAATAAGCAGAAACACAGCATGCACGTGGTGTGAGAATGAGTACTGCCTAACTTCATGTATCAATGTAGCCTACAAAATGCAGAAATAATGTGTAACATACATTTTTAAATGTAGTAGTAGGCCAGTCAGGACAACCGAATTGTCTCAAATATGGTCAAATCAATCTGTGATACCTTGGAATTGTTTGAACCAAATCAAGCAATTAAGCAGAGCATTGTTGAATTGAACTTTAAGAGGACATTCTAGAGAATTGGTGGTGTCATAGGTTAAATTTAACCTATGACATTAGTGTCATAAGTTAAATCAAATTGTCTTTGTAGTTAGTGAAAGGGATAGGCCTACTTGCAAAGCCTACAATAATATGGCATATGCACATACCTTATTTTATTTAAATCCTTCATTTATTCCTTCGTTCCCAGATGATCGGAAGAAAAATTATGAGAATTATGCTTCAGTGTGCTCTTTTTGGAAATTAATATCATTCTAAATCCCTGCATGAGCAACAGACCTCAGATAGAAGCATTCAATTAAAAACGGATTTAATAAAATATGCATTGTATTATATGCCAGTTTATAAGGCCATATGCTTAACTTGGTCCAGGATGTCATATGCTGTTCTCGTCTCAGTCACGTCAAACTCCGATCTTTTTAGGTGTTCACTAAAAGGTTAGGACTTGCATTTGCAACATTTATCGAATAAAATTGCCAAACTTCTAGTGTTTTTAAAACAATTCAAGTGTTCTTTAAACGTAGCATTTGTCAGGTGAAACAGGGAACTGGTGACTTTGATGGCTGATCCTTTTTGTTGAAGTCCCTGGAAGCCTTCATACGTGTTCAGTGGGGAATCGTCACTGTGTTATGCTGGTGAATGAGGACCCAAAAGCGACGTAATAGAAACAGAGTCTTTATTCCAGTCTTAAACAAACAATGATTCTCCTGGATATTATCAAAGGTAAATCCAAAACAGGAAACTGAAATCCTCTCGTCAGTAGAGAGGAACGACTGGAGACGCGACCACAGACTGCAGGTCGCTTCAGGAAGGCACTGGCCGTAGCTGACATAGACACCTGCTCACACGCAGCATCTGAAGAAGGCAAAAACACGACAGGGCGGAACAAGGACACAGAACAGCAAACATCAAACAAGAATCCGACAAGGACAGAAGCGGAAAACAGAGGGAGAAATAGGGACTCTAATCAGAGGGCAAAATAGGGGACAGGTGTGAAAGAGTAAATGAGGTCGTTAGGAGAATGAGAAACAGCTGGGAGCAGGAACGGAACGATAGAGAGAGAGAGCGAGAGAGGGAGGAGGAGAGAGAGGGATAGAAAGAGGGAAAGAACCTAATAAGACCAGCAGAGGGAAGCACAGGGACAAGACATGATGATCAAAGACAAAACATGACACACTGACCATTTAATGCTTTCAGATGTGAGGGAGAGGTTATTTTCAGATGTGAGGGAGAGGTTATTTTCAGATGTGAGTGAAAAACAATTATGTGATTATAGTGCAGCACTTTAGCCAATCAACACCCAGCTTCTAAACCTAGAATAAAAAACGTGAAGAGACTCGGGGTAGTGTATACCCTCCATATACAATATTAGAAAATACTGTAACCTAAATATTGAAAACAAATGCATACATGTCATGTCTTAGATTAGCCTAACTATTTAAAACTGATAGTATTAGAACACGCCTAATACTAGTCTTTTATTTTTTACAAAAATAAATCTAAGCTTCACCACATGGAATACAACAATTACAATATCAGACAGAAGTACCCTACACTACAGACCAGTGGAGGCTAATGGGAGATGCTATAGGAGAACGGGCTCTTTGTAATGGCTGGAATGGTATTAATGGAACGGTATCAAACAGATCAAACAATTGGAAACCACATGTTTGAATCCGTTCCATTAATTACATTCCTGTCAGTACAATGAGGCCATCCTCCTATAGCTCCTCCCACCAGCCTCCACTGCTACAGACACATGGAACACATATGGCTTGGTTATTGCCTGGAATTTGCAGCATTGATATGTCATAGCAATAAGGCTATACAAATTATTCTCATGACAATTCAAATAAGGATAACAAAATGTAGCCCTAACAAAAGGTTTTGCTTTATATTAATATGCATGTAGATATGCAGATAAGGATGATGTCAGGATAAGCCTGCAGCAGGCCTACTCTACCTGGCATAGGTGGGGGATCAATCATCGCTATGCGTTATTAATAGGCTAATCAGGTAATTAATTAACCAAACAATCTCTTAACACAGAAACTGCTCTATTCGAACACTTGCATACCGAGGTTTTCAAATAATATATTTATGAATAGATTTTCTCTGCACTTGGATATGCCCTTCACGGTTTGGCTATTCCTATTGTCTTCATGGCGCAAGCCAAGTAGCCTATATCCCGACTCAATCTCCATTCCAGTAGTAGCTACTCATCTACAAGAGGATCCCAATCAAGATGCCTATATTTATTTTGAATCAAAATAGGGAAGAAAACCTCCAAACAAAACCACAAGGAAAAGGGCATAGAGTAGAGGTAGGCTATGCAACCTATCTTCATTCAGTCAACCTTGTGGCTCTTCCCAATGGATCCTCTCCATCTCTCTATCTCACGCACGCACGCACGCACGCACGCACGCACGCACGCACACACACACACACACACACACAAAGAGCACTGCACAAGCAGGTCGTACATTACTCAAGCAGTAGACTTGGGCGGTGTACCACCTTGAAATTTTTTCACAAACATTGTTTTGAGTATGTTTACAAAGACCACATGGTGCAAACATGGTGGCGATCCACTGTTGAGCAGCACAGGAGAGATGATTAAGTTACTCTTGAAATTCACAACTAATGTGTGCCAGCTAAATATCTTTTAACTATAAGTTTGCTCCAGCTCAGGGCTTCAGCTATGCATTTGGTTTGCTAACTTGCGGATACCGCCCAATCCTATCAAGCAACAGCCTACATGCATCCATGTTGTGAAATGGGCTGGCTATTTGGAAAGGTACGGACATGGCACTTTGATATAAAGGGTAATGTGGGAGACTGTAGGGGCTGTGTACTATAAAGGATTAGACTGCAGGGGCTGTGTACTGTGAAAGATTGGACTGAAGGGGCTGTGTACTGTGAAGGATTGGACTGCAGGGGCTGTGTACTGTGAAGGATTGGACTGAAGGGGCTGTGTTTTGTGAAGGATTGGACTGCAGGGGCTGTGTACTGTGAAGGATTGGATTGCATCTTTCTCCGCTTTTCACTCGGGATGGAGACAGTCTGAGTGACAGAACACAATATGGGTCTTCAGCCAACACACACACACACACACACACACACACACACACACACACACACACACACACACACACACACACACACACACACACACACACACACACACACACACACACACACACACACACACACACACACACACACACACACACACACACACACACACAAAGACATACAACCTTGAACCACGGTCTCTTACGCAAACATTTCTAGTAGGTCTACAGCTAACATTCACACACTTATGGCTCCATTCAAGAATAAAGGCAGAAACATTGCCATAGCAAATTAGTCTTCCGGGTGAATGTGTTGAAAAATTCCATCCAATAAATTCTCCATTTGTACATCTGGGAGGGGATTCTTGAGTGCACACCAAACCATTGTCAACCAAGGACGGCTCTATTAGACTTCTATTAGACTGTGGACCATGTGACTTCAGCAAACCCTCAAGTCAGTCTTTTGATTGAATCCTGAAATGAGTTGAAATGTGTGAAATATCCTGCCAATAGGTGGACAAGAAAAGGCTGGCCTAGGGGTTCTTAACATTCCCTTTAGGATGTGAAAATAAAAGGCTGGCCTAGGGGTTCTTAACATTCCCTTTAGGATGTGAAAATAAAAGGCTGGCCTAGGGGTTCTTAACATTCCCTTTAGGATGTGAAAATAAAAGGCTGGCCTAGGGGTTCTTAACATTCCCTTTAGGATGTGAAAATAAAAGACTGGCCTAGGGGTTCTTAACATTCCCTTTAAGGATGTGAAAATAAAAGACTGGCCTAGGGGTTCTTAACATTCCCTTTAAGGATGTGAAAATAAAAGACTGGCCTAGGGGTTCTTAACATTCCCTTTAGGATGTGAAAATAAAAGACTGGCCTAGGGGTTCTTAACATTCCCTTTAGGATGTGAAAATAAAAGGCTGGCCTAGGGGTTCTTAACATTCCCTTTAAGGATGTGCATGCATATTTCATGTATAGTTAGAGGGTGCATTGAGGTTGTAATTTAATTCAGGACCAGTTCTGTAATAAAGTAATAATGTACTTGTATAAACACTTACTGCAGCCAGAATTCCTGACTCTGACTTCACTCTCTCTCTGTGTGTGTGTGTGTGTGTGTGTGTGTGTGTGTGTGTGTGTGTGTGTGTGTGTGTGTGTGTGTGTGTGTGTGTGTGTGTGTGTGTGTGTGTGTGTGTACATCCTGTGTGCGTGTTCTGTATCGCAATACATTTAAAGAAATTAATAGCCAGCTATTTAATTCTGCTATTTTGGATGGAGGTATGAATGAATGGATGGATGGATGAATGCATGTGTTTCCAGGAGAGAGGAGTAGGGCTGGTCTCCTGCCTATTTACTATGCACCTCACACAAAGTCGGTCTGTGTTCCTCATTTAGTTACTGTACAGCTGGGGAGCTGGCACACAGCGTATGCAAATGTCTCTTGATTTGAATGGAGAGGAGGTAGACACAAAGCTCAATTAGGGAGAGGGGTGGAGGGGGAGCGGTGGCTGTCTGAGGGAGAGGGGGAGGGGAGAGAGGGGGTTTAATGCCAAACTGGCTGGCTGGAGAAACATACACACTCAGACACAGAGACACACATATGCATTACGCACCATCACACAGATACACACAGACACACACACACACACACAGGCATACTCACAATGTTGACAATAACTCAAAGTTAATCTGATATTCAACATAGTGTGTACATTCTCAGACCAATGAGATTGGAGACAATGTATGTGGGATAAAACAACTAAATTAAACATTTTATCCACCCAAATGGGTTTCATGATTGATCAAGCACAGGTGCTTACACTGTGCCAGTGTAATTCCATACAAACACTCTAGTGGTGGTCAGTTCTGCTCTTGGGGGTGCTGTATGCCAATAGTCACCTGACACAACACCTGTCCTTAGGGGAGCTTCTGACATCACCACAGCCCCTCATGGTCACCATGGCAACTACTGCATCAATGGTGGGTGTGGAAATTAAAAAGGGGTGGGTATCATGGGGAGCAAAAATTAATATTCACATGAAGGGAATTTAAATAAGGAAATTAAGGAATTAACTGAGTGTGTCTAAGGATTAGGAATTGATACATACTATACACAAAGCATAATTTCATACCAATCTCAAACAAAATTGTATATCATATTCTGCCTCAATGACCACTGCAAATAATTGAATGGCATCCAATAATTCTGAGGAAAATGAAGGACAACCATGTAAACAACAACAACAAACCCGAAGATAGGAACTCATCCTTTCCATCTGCACTCTCATCATCATTATCATCATCACCCTGGTCAAATCCTGGTCTTCATCCTCATAATAAATGCAGAATTCATCACGGCCACCACCACAACCATCATAACCACCATCATCACCACAACCATCACCACCATAACCATCATCACCACCTCCACCACCATAACCATCATTACCACCACCATCATCACCACCACCATCATTCCTGTAATATGTTTCCTCATAATAACCCTAATACTGACTGGGTCCACAACATGAGGCTGATTGGTCGAGTATAGGTAGCTAGTGGACCCTTTGAGCATGGTAACCACCTTACAGAGGACATGCAGCTTGTTTCGAGAACACTTAGAGCTTCTCCATGCATAAAGAATAAAAAACAGTAGGCTAGTAGTTGACGTGCTCATTTCAATCATATAAAACATACATTTAAATAGATATCCTTTAGGCTCTGGTATTCAGTATTGTGGTATATATAATGCTAGTAAAATACATGTCAATCAATCATTCGGATAGCAATATACACTACAATTAAATCACGATGAGAAGATCACAAAAAGCAGCATCACACTAAAGTACAGCCAACAAGGCACTACCCATTCCCCACTATCATTGCTATGTCGTCAGTTGATACACAAATTTGTGCTAAAAGACTATCTCATTCTCTATGTAAGACTCTGGAACTAGCAGTCACTGCCTCAAGCTTTTTATATGAAACAATATTTTTACATCATGCAGCACAGGCTAGAGCAAACGCAGTTCATTTCGGACAAAATGAGAGTAACTCAATCAGGGTGTTGCTCAGATCATTTGGCTGATTTGGTGATGCCAAAGCAACCCTGCGTGATTTCCCACCAGTCTGTCAGAACGCATAGACACTGCCTTTAGTCACACAGACACACACACAGTCTGTCAGAACGCATAGACACTGCCTTTAGTCACACAGACACACACACAGTCTGTCAGAACGCATAGACACTGCCTTTAGTCACACAGACACACACACAGTCTGTCAGAACGCATAGACACTGCCTTTAGTCACACAGACACACACACAGTCTGTCAGAACGCATAGACACTGCCTTTAGTCACACAGACACACACACAGTCTGTCAGAACGCATAGACACTGCCTTTAGTCACACAGACACACACACAGTCTGTCAGAACGCATAGACACTGCCTTTAGTCACACAGACACACACACAGTCTGTCAGAACGCATAGACACTGCCTTTAGTCACACAGACAGTAATATGTAGAAGACTCTCGCTCGCTCTCTGTCTCTCTCACACACAGACACAGACACACACAGTTTAATTGTATAATAAAAATATGTCAATTAATCCCTGTGATAGCTCACACACACACTCTCTCTCTCACACACACACACACACACCCTCCTGTCAGTCAATGTGTGTATTAATGATTTTGTTGCACAAAAATAAGTTACACACAATTATAATACAAATAGGGAAACTAGGCTACATCACGATGTTAGCAATAGGAAACTGTATAGATGTACGCTATATGACTTGACACAAAACAAAGAGTAAGCTCATCGTTTTTGTTAAGTCTGCTAAAATGTCTCAGAATTCAATCAAAATGTCCCTCTAATTTCTCACTGCTGAATCGTGCTTGAATAGGGGTAATGCAACCTAAACGCATAGTTGCATGTTATCAAAAGCAGAATAACCACCTAGAAGTGAACACGGACACACGCTTGCGCGGGCGCACACACATGCACGGACATACGCGCAAACACACAATAGACTATAAAACGCTGCTACGGGCTCATCAATAATGCATTACACTTCATGTTTATGCAATACACAGGGGGGGGAAACGAGCAGTGGGTATAGTAGATACAAGCTACCTACATATCACGCCATACTAAAACCATATCTGTAAATAAAACGCTCAAACGTTAAAGTTTGAATATTTACCGCTGTTTGAGAGCGCGTGCAAGAGTGATAAAGGTAGAAAAGTGAGTCTCACATAGGCCTACCTGTTAAAGCATTTCCTTTGATTTGGTTTATGCAGGCTTTAAGGCTTCATGATAACACCGCACACAGTATATACAACTGTAGTGCCATGGTGATATGCAAATGGTTGGCTCTCACTGAAGGCAAGTACATATTTATTATTCATAAATTACTCATGTTTATGCAAATGAGGGTGTACGGAATGACTGAGTAGAGTGGGGGTTGGGTTAACCTTTCATTCTATTATAGTAAACATTTGATTTAAATTGCTGATTTTCCTCATTCAATGCATACCTTTCTCAGATACAATGAAATGTACCAATTTTGTATATATTTCCTTGATTGACTATAGGCTAATTGATTTCCCTTTTATGTTTAGTCTATAGCCTATAATTTCAGTTGGGAAGGATCTGACAAATAAGCAAATCAAATTGTTCTCCAAAAGAGCAAGACAAGGCATCCTCAAAAGAAAATTAAAGTCAAATGGAACATTTATTGGAATAATAAAAACGAATCACTACAGTGCCTAACAACAACTAACCAATCCTCTCAGCTGATGCTCAGTGTTTGCCCAATTGAATAGCCTATCACTGGGTATGTTAAGTTCTACATTAGCCAAGAAGATAGTTTTTGTATGTATCCACACCTAACGATCTTTACATTTTTACCATTTTTCTTGGCTTCTCTCGCTCTCTCTGTGTGTGTCCTTTACAAAAAAAGATTGCAGTTTTGAAACTACAGTAAAAGTGCAGTAACTGCAGTCGACTGTGGTATTTTGGACGCAGTTATTGCAGAATAACTGCAGTGTACTGCAGTTACACAGCTAAATTACTGCAGTAAAAAAAACTGTGTTCTTTTGAACGAAGTGTTTGCAGCATACTGCAGTTATACTAGTGTACTGCAATTATACTGTGTGCGTGTGTGTGTGTGTGTGTGTGAGAGAGAGGGAGACAGGGTAAAGTTTAAGAGGACTGCTCTAGACGTAACATAGTAAATCAGGCACACTCCAATTAGTATGGTACTGTATGTTAAGTTTGGTTTGGAATGTATTCATTTGTGGACGTCCATCATCCATTTCGTACGATATGTTGCAAATTACAATTTGTATGATATGTTACGAATTACAATTCATATGATATGTTTAGAATTTGAAAAATGTTGTGGCTAACGTTAGCTGGGGCAAGGTGGCCAGTGGTGGAAAAAGTGCCCAATTGTCATACTTGAGTGAAAGTAAAGATACCTTAATAGAAAATGACTCAAGTAAAAGTCACCCAGTAAAATACTACTTGAGTAAAAGTCTACAAGTATTTGGTTTTAAATATAGTTAAGTATCAAAAGTAAATGTAATTCAAAAATGCACTAAAATTACAAAGGTATACGGGAAGCAGGGGCACACTCCAATACAGACATATTTACAAACGAAGCATTATTGCTTAGTGAGTACGCCAGATCAGAGACTGTAGGAATTACCAGGGATGTTCTCTTGATAAGTGCGTGAATTTGACCATTTTCCTGTCCTGCTAAACATTCAAAATGTAACAAGTACTTTTGGGTGTCAGGGAAAATATATGGAGTAAAAAGTACATTATTTTCTTTAGGAATGTAGTGAAGTAAAAAGTTGACAAAAAATATAAATAGTAAAGTACAGATACCCCAAAAAACTACTTAAGTACTTTACACCACTGTGGATGGCTAACACTTGCGTTAGCAAGGTGGCTAATGTTACCTAGGCAGCTAACGTTAGCTAGGCTATGTATTAGGGCTAAGGGTCGGGGGAAGGGTTAGCTAACATGCTAAGTAGTTGCTAAGTTGCTAATTGGCTAAAATGCTAAAGTTGTCTGTGATGAGATTCGAACACATCTTCCAATGTGGTTGCTCAGTGGGAGGGATGTCCTTTCTTCCAGCTTCTGTCATTCTGTGCGTATTATTGTTGTTTTGTTTATTCATAATACAAAATGTTCAATAACTTACCTACATTAGACATGTCTAACAAAACAAAACTAAGGTTTAAACAAGGAAATACATACAAAAAAGAAAAAATATAAATAACAAAAAATATATAAAAAAATATTTAAATATTATTTAATATTTTATTTAAAAAAATAATGACAATTCTAGTGTAATTGTATATAGTCAGACAAAAATCTCATTATAATGATTCAGGAAGATGTTATTCTTTTTGTTATTCTTAACAAGATGATTAAGTTCAATCAAAAATATTTGTAATTTTGTAATAGAATTCTGCAATTTTTGTTTGTGTATAAAGCATTTGGCAACAATTTTTAAAAAAGGCACAAGAATTTCAATGGTCTTGTTATCATTGCAGTAGTAACATATTACAGTATATCCTTCATGTCAAAAACATGGGTAGTGTTCAAAAAGGTAAATAATTATTCTGCAAGGTTTTCACAAAAATCTATCACAGTTTTACATTCATAGAACAAGTGAGTCAGATTTTCACCTTTTTAGCAGAAAACGCAGATATCATCAATAGCCACAAATTGGGAAACATAGAATTACATGGATATATCTTATGTTGAATCTTAAAGTGCACTTCCTTAAATTTGTTTGGTAAACAATATTTGTATGGCATCAACCAAGCTTTTTTCCAGACAATGTCCTGATTGTGTGGTGTTGGTCGTGTCTTACTCTTTAAAATACATTACACAAATTCTTGATATTTGAGAATGCAACTGAATTAACTTGAAAAAGATGCCACAATAACAGGGTGGACCAAGGTATAACAGGGTGGACAGCTATAATGGGACAGAACATAAATGAAACCCTGAACCCTGAACACTGTATAGACATGTACATAGTAATAGATGTAGTAACAACACTGAAACTGCTATTTAGTTACATACAGTTGAAGTCGGAAGTTTACATACACCTTAGCTAAATACATTTAAGCTCAGTTTTTCCCAATTCCTGACATTTAATCCTAGTAAAAATGTGCTGTCTTCGGTCAGTTAGGATCAGCACTTTATTTTAAGAATGTGACATGTCAGAATAATAGTAGAATTATTTATTTCAGCTTTTATTTCTTTCATCACATTCTCAGTGGGTCAGAAGTTTACATACACTCAATTAGTATTTGGTAGCATTGCCTTTACATTGTTTACTTGGGTCAAACGTTTCATGTAGCCTTCCACAAGCTTCCCACAATAAATTGGGTGAATTTTGGCGCAGTCCTCCTGACAGAGCTGGTGTAACTGAGTCAGGTTTGTAGGCCTCCTTGATCGCACACACTTTTCAGTTCTGCCTACACATTTTCTATAGCATTGAGGTCAGGACTTTGTGATGGCCACTCCAATATCTTGACTTTGTTGTCCTTAAAGCCATTTTGTCACAACTTTGGAAGTATGCTTGGGCTCGTTGTCACTTTGAGAGACCCATTTGAGACCAAGCTTTAACCTCCTGACTGATGTCTTGAGATGTTGCTTCAATATATCCACAAAATGTTCTCCCTCATGATGCCATCTATTTTGTGAAGTGCACCAGTCCCTCCTGCAGCAAAGCACCCCCACAACATGATGCTGCCACCACCGTGCTTCACGGTTGGGATGGTGTTCTTCTGCTTGCAAGCCTCCTTCTTTTTCCTCCAAACATAACAATGGTCATTATGGCCATTTCTCCAAAAAGTACGATCTTTGTCCCCATGTGCAGTTGCAAACCGTAGTCAGGCTTTTTTTATGGCGGTTTTGGAGCAGTGGCTTCTTCCTTGCTGAGCGGCCTTTCAGCATGTCGAAATAGGACTCGTTTTACTGTGGATAAAGATACTTTTGAACCGGTTTCCCCCAGCATCTTCACAAGGTCCTTTGCTGTTGTTCTGGGATTGATTTGCACTTTTCGCACCAAAGTATGTTCATCTCTAGGAGACAGAACGCGTCTCCTTCCTGAGCGGTATGACGGCTGCGTGGTCCCATGGTGTTTAAACTTGCGTACTATTGTTTGTACAGATCAACGTGGTACCTTCAGGCGTTTGAGAATTGCTCCCAAGGATGAACGAGACTTGTGAAGGCCTACAACATCAATACATCCACAGGTACACCTCCAATTGACTCAAATGATGTCAATTAAGCTATCAGAAGCTTCTAAAGCCATGACATCATTTTCTGGAATTTTCGAAGCTGTTTAAAGGCACAGTCAACTTAGTGTATGTAAACTTCTGACCCACTGGAATTGTGATGCAGTGAATTATAAGTGAAATAATCTGTCTGTGAACAATTGTTGGAAAAATGATTTGTGTCATACACAAAGTAGATGTCCTAACTGACTTGCCCAAACTATAATTTGTTAAAAAGAAATGTGTGGAGTGGTTGAAAAACAAGTTTTAATGACTCCAACCTAAGTGTATGTAAACTTCCGACTTCAACTGTATTCATTGTGAAAAACAACAACACAAAAATACATTGCCGGTAGAAAATCATTGGAATTAGCATTAAAATACATTCCTGTCCCTCTCTTCCTCTCCCCCTCTTTCCATCTCTCCCCCCTTTCACCCCAAATGCTCTTCCACGTACTTCCAGGTGGATTTTTCCATCTGCACAGAGTGTTCATTAACAGCCTATGTCTCTGGCATCTGACAAATTATCTGTCCATCAGAGTACCAACAAATATCTTCCTTTGGACTTGGCCAGAAGAATTTGTTGATGGCATTCCGGTGCATGCACTGCACCTTAATGTGATGTTCCTCTACATCCATGATGATGCCAGGGTACTCTTCATGGTCATAATTGACAACACACCACTCCCCTACGTGATTAAGTTCAATGGTGCCAGGTCGCCATGTGGTGTCAGCCTCGTCATGAGATGTAGGGAGCTGGTTAGATGCTGCAGGGTCACCAAGGGTTGCCTCTTTGAGCTGAAAACAAGGACAGTCCAACATGCCACTATCCTTCTTGCACAGACAAGTAATGTCCCAGTATTTTGTCTGGCCTGGTGAGACACTGATAACCTGATTAAACTTCATTGTTCCTTTAATGGCATCTAAGGCAGGCATCTGAGGTGAGAATAGATAGCATATGATAAGATATAAAGAGTAACAAACACCTTATACATTTCAATACTCAACCAGCTACTGTACAAGAAAAATGTATGTATGTGTGTATGGGGAGGAAGGAGGGTTACCTCTGCAGACTGCAGACTGAGTATCCTTTTTTAATCTCTCCATTTCTTCCTTTCTGCATGCTGCACTCTGTCACTGAGTTCAGCTATTGACTTCTTCTTCCCTGCCTCTTTATCTTTCCCCCATTTCTCCCTCTCTTTCTCTAGATACTCTCCTTCTTTCTGGGTCAGCATTATGTCGTTCTCTGTATTGCCGCTGTCTTTCAGCTGCACTAAAATGAGGTGCCATTCATTCAGAAAGACCTGATTCAATTGATATTTATTTATTCTTAAAATACTATACATGCTATATATACTGTAATTATGTAATACAATTTATGAACAAAAACATATTTTGCAACACATTACTGCAAGATATCCATTTGTCCACCCTGTTGAGTCCATGTCCACCCTGTTACGTGTACATGGATAACAGGATGGACAATAACAGGGTGGACATTTTGAGCAAAAATGTGCAACTATGCTCCAAGTGATTGTGATGACGCTAGGATAATGGCTGCCACTTGAAAAGGAATTTGCATTGTTTGACAAATATATTTAGAAATTATGAAATTTGATTAACGTCTTTTGTAATTTTGCTTAACAGGGTGGACATGTTATGCTTTCCCACATCACAACACCAACATATAATGAAAATGTAATAGTATGAAATCTAGATACTCACCAGGTTCACCACAGTTGTTTTCCCGCCAAGGAAGTGACATAATTTCCTGTTTGTGATCTCATTGTAGAAAATATATATTGTATTTTGATGTCAAAATATATAAAATATATATAAGTGCCAGTAACCACAATGTAACAGGGTGGACGACGACTGAGGATGTACAGAAAATAGTCAATATTCTTATAAAAAGTGCAGCATTTAACACAAAAGTCTATACATAGGATAACATTTAATGAAGAAAATTAGAAAATTAGGAAATGTTTTTTAAATGTATAATTTTTTCTCCAAATTATTCTCGTTGAAGTTGATTGAGCAGCACTTGGGACATTGCTTCCTTCCACTGAAATAAAATAGTCTAAAATGTATACAATTTAGTTTGAAGTCTATGTCATTATGCTTCGATTGTCATGAACGCATACACACATAAGGATCCTTTTGAAATCTGATCAAGTGTATATTTTTTATATACAATTTTGAATGATTTATCTTGAGGACAAAAAATAACACTTTTAGTGATATTTACCCACAAGCAAGAATATTACCCCTGCTGTCGAAAACATCAAGAATAAAGTCAATATTCCTCTCATGCCAGCTAGGGTAGAACAATTACTTATGTCTGAATTATAAAAAAATTAAAAAAAGCTTTATGTGGGGAAAAATTGTCCAGGAAACATATTTTTTTCCCAGGACATTAAAGCTTGTTGGCTAGCCAATTTAGCGGGTAATCTTTCAGGAATATAATTACATTTCGGTAAAAATTGAAGACCTCCAACTTATTAAACACATTGTTTGGAATGACATACCAAATTGATTATGTATTGACCAAACATCTTTTCAACCAATTGGTCTTGAAAGTGTTACTTACGTCAACAAAATCCAACACTTCCAGATGAAGTCAAGAAAGGTCTTGTTGATGTCTTTACAGGTAGAGGGATTTACAAATAAAGATAATGAGGGGTACAAAAAGCGAGACAGTCCCTCTGCCCTGGACAGAAGCACAGAAAGGAAGGACAGAAAGATCCCTTTGTAGCCAATTATTACATATTGTCTTGGTTTTCTTAATTTTAGGAGAGAAATGCATATGTTGTCTCACGCACGAATATATTTTTGCGCACTTTACCATATATTACGGTCTAACTACGTCATCATTAATAGACATGTTGACAATGAGTGAGAAAGCTATTTGCTATGATAGTTAAGGAAGACATCCTGCAAATATGTGTAGTTTAGTTATTGAGCTAGCAAGTTAGTTCTATCATAACGTTTATACGGATCATCTGGAGTTTGATTAGATAGCCAGTAGGAGCTTTGTTAGCAAGTCGACCAGCTAACGACTAGCTAGCTCGTACTAGCCTGTTGCCTTTGCTAGCTAGTTAGCTACCACCTAACGTTACTAGCTAGCCACACTTAGCAAGATAAAATGTATTAAGGTTGGAGCATCTTTCTTCAATGTACAATGTCACCAACCAGGTCTGGCTTCCACAAAAGCATCGTAGCACTAAGATCATGTTTTGTCCATTTAGTTTCAATGGAATTAAGAACCGAGGTAAAGCCAGTTTCAGGTTGGATATTCGCCTGTAGTTTTCCTTTTTTATTTATTTATTTATTTCACCTTTATTTAACCAGGGGCCTGTTGCACAAAAGTAGAATTAAGACATCCGGGATAAATGACTCAGCTGAGCTCAATGAAGCCAAAACATGTGCGTCCAGACTTAATTGGTTGCACAAAGACCAAGCCAGGATGAGCAGACACGGATTCATTAAGCCAGGTGAAACCAATCCTGGATAGGTGCGCGCTCACGGCTCACTCAAATAGACCCCGCCACAGATCACAGATTAACTGATTTACCATGGCAACTAGAGCCGCGTACTTTTCCCCGTCGGAAGCACAAATCCTCATGGAGGCATACGAGGAGGTAAAAGATATAATTAAGAAGAAAGGCAACACCGCCACAGTGATAAAGCAAAGAGAAAAAGCGTGGCAAAGTATTGCAGACCGCCTGAATGCGTAAGTAGTGCACAATTACACACTCACCGCTCCGCTGAAACATCACAATTACAATTCAAATATTTAATTCACATCTCCAAAAATGCAGTTGTACTGTAATTATGAAACGGTTAAATTTTTAATTGAAACGCACTGCAGATATGAGTGAAATTGTGTAAAGTAACTCCATCACACTGTATAAAGCTATGATAAATTTTTTGATATTTTTACTGAAAACAAGACAAAAATACCAAGTAATTTTTTGCAGTGTGACTCCATTAAATGTGTGTGTGTGTGTGTGTGTGTGTGTGTGTGTGTGTGTGTGTGTGTGTGTGTGTGTGTGTGTGTAGATTAAACATGAACGGGCCAAAACGGACATGGCAGCAGGTCAAAATCAAATACAAGAACATTCTGCAGAATGGTATGGTCCCTGACTAATATTTAACAAAGCACAAGCATATATTGTACCCAGAAGGTGCCTGCTCACACATTGTCTGTACTGTTTTAGCAGTGAAAAAGAATACCCACAGACAAGGCACGGGTGGTGGGTCACCAAAGGCTGACCTTACCCCAGCAGAGGACATGGCCTTGGAGCTAAATAAAGGCAGGCCCGTCTTAGAGGGGATCCCTGGGGGGAAAGAGACGAGCATAGGTTCCTCCCAAGATGCCACCCGCTTCATTCAAGGTATGTCCTTCCATCTCTACATGGGATACAACCACATTCATATTGAATCAATTTGGACTGTCTGACTTTTGTTTACCTATTGCCTTGCAGTGTCTGGCAGCACTGTGTTCCTGTTAGAGCCACCAGCACAAGCACCAGACGATGCTGATCCAGTGAGTACTCCATCAAAGGCATACTGTAGGCCTGGCATGTCTTGTCTACTAGCTTCAATATGAATCCGATTAAATGTGATAGGGTGAAGGCCCCAGTGCAGCAGCAACAGCACATGATGGAGACGATGATGAGGAGGAGACCATCTCTCTGGATTCCAGAAGGCATGAGGTATCATGTTAAGACTGTGAAAGTACTATTTACTCTACAATGGTGAGGAGTCCTCATCAAAATCAAAAAATCTAATTTCTTTTACAGGACCCAGATGCTATACAGTGGGAAAACCAGCCTGGCAACATAGTGCGTATTAATAAAAGGACACCACATCCTGCCAAATTCCAGCTGCGCTAATTGTATTGTGTTCACAGAGCTCACAAGCTATCAGAAAGTTGTATGGCAACCACCTCCGGCGCCAAATAGAACTGGCAGACATAGACATTCAGTACAAGAAGAAAAAGATGGAAAATCTTGCACTGGAGTCCGAAATAAAAAAGAGGACAATTAGGAAACTGGACCTTGAAATAAAAAAACTTGAGAGGGAGGTGAGATATGCCTTCAATGTACACTGTATGCTAACTGTAACACAAATGTATTAATCATTATTTTTCTTTCCTCCCCCAGCTCCAAGAAGATGACACAGCTCAAAATAAAAATTAGGTATATTCTCGTAAAGTCAAGTGAGCCATGACATATGAGCTCTTATTGTGAGCACACAGGACGGTGGCATCTTTCTAAGTTTTTTTTTATTTTCCCAGCAATCAGTACAACCAAGTCATCGTTATAAGGCATCGCCCTCTTTTGCCCACCCCCCCAGCACCAGGTGTGGCCACTAGCCTATATGAAGGCCCAAAATTGTGTGTTCCTTTCTGCTCTGACAATGGCATGCCCATTCGTGCGAGATGTGGTGGATGAAGAAGCACTTGTGCTGAGGAGAGCCTTCAGGCGAGAAAGGGTCTTCAGGGACCGGTTGGACCCACTGGCCTTCCCTGATGACCATCTATATGAAAGATACAGGTTTTCTGCAGATGGCATCAGGTATCTATGCAGACTACTGGGTCCCAGGATTAAGCACCGCACTGCACGGAGCCATGCACTGAGTGTGGAGCAAATGGTTTGTGTGGCCTTGCGCTTTTTTGCTAGTGGAGCCTTCCTGTACTCAGTGGGGGATGCAGAACAGCTGAACAAGGCCACAATTTGCCGCACAATAAGGAGTGTGTGTCTGGCTATCAAAGCATTAGCAGATGTCTTCATCTCCTTCCCTGGCCACAGAAGACTCTGTGACATCAAAGAGGAGTTCTATAGGATTGCAGGTAAGAGGATCTACAAATTACAGGACAACTGTTAACACATAGTAGGATACTCATTACTTTGTGTGACAGGTTTCCCCAATGTCATTGGTGCAGTGGACTGCACACACATAAGGATAAAAGCCCCCTCAGGTGCCCATGAGGCCGATTTTGTGAATAGGAAATCCTTTCACAGCATTAATGTTCAGGTGAACATAACTTTTTGATATTGTCCATTGACGAACACTCTGCATTGCCAGTGATGTGCATTGATTGGTGTAATATTCCTCATCTTATGATTTCAGATGGTCTGCAATGCTGACTGTGTGATCAGCAATGTTGTGGCAAAATGGCCTGGCTCAGTCCATGACTCCAGAATCTTTCGGGCCTCTGAAATCTATCAGTGCCTATCACAAGGTAAGCCACACAACCCCTATTTATAACCATCATGGCTGTGTCAAGAATATCACTGTGTTTATGAGGTAGTAATGATGAGATTTTGTGTTGACAGGTGAATTCTCTGGTGTGTTGCTGGGAGACAGGGGGTATGGCTGCCAGCCTTTTCTCCTGACACCTTTCACAGACCCCCAGGAAGCACAGCAGGCCTACAACCATGCCCATGCCAGGACCAGGGCCAGAGTTGAAATGACCTTTGGCCTCCTGAAGGCACGCTTTCACTGCCTTCACAAATTAAGGGTCAGCCCTGTTAGGGCATGTGATATTACTGTGGCTTGTGCTGTCCTCCACAATGTGGCCTGCCTGAGGAAGGAGAGGGCCCCCAGAGTGCCACCAGCCATGGACTGGGACAATCCGGCAATCTTCCCTGATGACGACAGTGGTCGGCTGCTGAGGGACCAATATGTGTTGAATTATTTTAGTTAGTATGTGTGCTTTCAATTTTGGTTAAATATGTCCTGCGGTGGCAGAGGAATTTGGTTTTTTTTGGGTTCGTTTTTTGACGAATTTGGCCTCTTATGATGTTTGTGCGGTATACTGTGTGTAATACAAGGCTGCAGGGAGGCTACTGCATCCATTCATTTGTCTGTTCAGTTGATGTGTATGGATTTGTCCTGCATTTATTTTAGTGTGCAGACATGCAGGGTGTGTTATATACAGACCTTTGAATGTGTATGTATCATTTTGTATAATATGCTTGGATTCTGTGCTTTCCATCTTGTAGAGTCACTGTGACTTCAGTTTCGAAAGGAGCTGATGGTTTACCTGCTTTGTTTTGTCCTTATTCAATAAAGGAACATAATGTTACACATTGTGTTTTTATATTCATATGGAATGTGTATTTGTTTATATGACAGAGTACTAGGGCCACACTGAAGAAAAAGGATAAAGTCATAAATTTATGAGGCTGGTTCTTTCTGCAGAAAAGCTACATATTGTTTTTACAGTTTTGATACTTATGACAATGTGATACTTAATATTCTGGCACATCAGCATGTCTTTGTTTATGAAACCATACTGAAGTACAATTTCACGAAATGCCCCACATCTGTCATTTTAACAACTGTCCTCCTTTAAAACAACTGGTTACAATATTATGACTTGTGTTTTTTTCCCCTCTGTGGCCCTAATATTCTATCATTTTATATATAGCCTTATAGTCTATGGGAAACTGTAAATTATCTAATGATAGCAACATCATCTAAAAATCATTTTTTATCCAAAATCATTGAAATTAATGATCACAAACGTTTAAATAATAACAGTGGGTCTAGTTATATGTGATAACAATGTATAGTGAGCAGTGAAATAACTATTGGTTTCCATTTGTGGTGACTGCTGACTGACATTAGGGATGAGATTAAATAGATCCTGGAATTTAGCCTGGTCTGGAGCAGGCTAGCTCCACAGAATAAATCTCCATGGTAATTTATACCATAACATATCCTCCTGCCCCCTATCCATCTTTAGTGCAACCGGATTACGGATCAATTGAGCCAGGATCACCAAGATATCCTGGCTTAATCCCTTATCCTAGTTTTGTGCAACAGGCCCCAGGTAGGCAAATTGAGAACACGTTCTCATTTACAATTGCGATCTGGCCAAGATAAAGCAAAGCAGTTCGACACATACAACAACACATAGTTACACATGGAGTAAAACAAACATACAGTCAATAATAAAGTGAAAAATAAGTCTATATACAATGTGAGCAAGTGAGGTGAGATAAGGGAGGTGAAGGCAAACAAAATATATATATAAATAAATAAAAATATAAAAAAGGCCATGGTGGCGAAGTAAATACAATATAGCAAGTAAAAAATAAAAAAAACACTGGAATGGTTGGTTTGCAGTGGAAGAAAGTGTAAAGTAGAGATAGAAATAATGGGGTGCAAAGGAGCTAAATAAATAAATAAATACAGTAGGTAAAGAGGTAGTTGTTTGGGCTAAATTATAGATGGGCTATGTACAGGTGCAGTAATCTATGAGCTGCTCTGACAGCTGGTGCTTAAAGCTAGTGAAGGAGATAAGTGTTTCCAGTTTCAGAGATTTTTGTAGTTCGTTCCAGTCATTGGCAGCAGAGAACTGGAAGGAGAGGCGGCCAAAGGAAGAATTGGTTTTGGGGGTGACCAGAGAGATATACCTGCTGGAGCGCGTGCTACAGGTAGGTGCTGCTATGGTGACCAGCGAGCTGAGATAAGGGGGTACTTTACCTAGCAGGGTCTTGTAGATGACCTGGAGGGCCTGTTGTCCGGACCTCTGGCAGTCTCTATGGGGGTGCCACAGGGTTCAATTCTCGGCAAGACTCTTTTCTCTGTATACATCAATGATGTCGCTCTTGCTGCTGGTGATTCTCTGATCCACCTCTACGCAGACGACACTATTCTGTATACTTCTGGCCCTTCTTTTGACACTGTGTTAACAACCCTCCAGGCGAGCTTCAATGCCATACAACTCTCCTTCCGTGGCCTCCAATTGCTCTTAAATACAAGTAAAACTAAATGCATGCTCTTCAACCGATCGCTGCCTGCACCTGCCCGCCTGTCCAACATCACTACTCTGGACGGTTCTGACTTAGAATATGTGGACAACTACACATACCTAGGTGTCTGGTTAGACTGTAAACTCAACTTCCAGACTCATATTAAGCATCTCCAATCCAAAATTAAATCTACAATCGGCTTCCTATTTCGCAACAAAGCATCCTTCACTCATGCTGCCAAACATACCCTCATAAAACTGACTATCCTACTGATCCTTGACTTCGGCGATGTAATTTACAAAATAGCCTCCAACACTCTACTCAGCAAATTGGATGCAGTCTATCACAGTGCCATCAGTTTTGTCACCAAAGCCCCATATACTACCCACCACTGCGACCTGTATTCTCTCGTTGGCTGGCCCTAGCTTCATATTCGTCGCCAAACCCACTGGCTCCAGGTCATCTATAAGTCCTTGCTAGGTAAAGCCCCGCCTTATCTAAGCTCACTGGTCACCATAGCAGCACCCACCCGTAGCACGCGCTCCAGCAGGTATATTTCACTGGTCAACCCCAAAGCCAATTCCTCCTTTCGCCGCCTCTCCTTCCAGTTCTCTTCTGCCAATGACTGGAACGAATTGCAAAAATCACTGAAGCTGGAGACTCATATCTTCCTCACTATCATTAAGCATCAGCTATCAGAGCAGCCTACAGATCATTGCACCGTTACATAGCCCATCTGTAAATAGCCCATCCAACTGCCTCATCCCCATATTGTTATTTTATTTATTTACAGTGGGGCAAAAAAGTATTTAGTCAGCCACCAATTGTGCAAGTTCTCCCACTTAAAAAGATGAGAGAGGCCTGTAATTTTCATCATAGGTACACTTCAACTATGACAGACAAAATGAGAAGAAAATCACATTGTTGGATTTTTAATGAATTTATTTGCAAATTATGGTGGAAAATAAGTATTTGGTCACCTACAAACAAGCAAGATGTCTGGCTCTCACAGACCTGTAACTTCTTCTTTAAGAGGCTCCTCTGTCCTCCACTCGTTACCTGTATTAATGGCACCTGTTTGAACTTGTTATCAGTATAAAAGACACCTGTCCACAACCTCAAACAGTCACACTCCAAACTCCACTATGGCCAAGACCAAAGAGCTGTCAAAGGACACCAGAAACAAAATTGTAGACCTGCACCAGGCTGGGAAGACTGAATCTGCAATAGGTAAGCAGCTTGGTTTGAAGAAATCAACTGTGGGAGCAATTATTAGGAAATGGAAGACATACAAGACCACTGATAATCTCCCTCGATCTGGGGCTCCACGCAAGATCTCACCCCGTGGGGTCAAAATGATCACAAGAAAGGTGAGCAAAAATCCCAGAACCACACAGGGGGACCTACCTCCCTATCTTTGGAGGGAGTTGAAAGTCTGTGTTGCCCAGCAACAGCCCTTGAAAATTAAGGAATTTAACAATATACTGTAGGTACAGCTTCCTTTTTAGTCACCATGGATGTGGAGTCTCTATACACCGCCATTGAGCATGAACAAGGTTTGGCAGCTATGCACCATTTCTTGAGTACCCGACCTGAAACTGAGATGCCTCCTACAGAATTAATTGTCTCACTGACTGGACTCTTAATCATAACATCTTTATCTTTCAGGACCGTATTTTTAAACAGGTCAAAGGATGTGCCATGGGAGCTTGCTATAGCCCTTCCTACGCTGGTTTGTACTTGGGTAAATGGGAAAATGACTTCATTTTGGATCCTTCTAATAACCATTTCTTTGACCGGATTATATGGTGGGGACGCTATATTGATGATGTTTGCCTGTTTTGGTCCGGCTCAGAAGAACTTATTTCCTTCCACCAATACCTTAACAGCATTAACCCTAACATCAAACTAACTATGGAGTACAGCAAGGATAACATACATTTTTTGGACCTCGACATTAGTAAAAATGACAAAGGTTGTTTGCACACATCAATCTTTAGGAAGCCTACAGATGGGAATACCATTCTGAGGGCAGACAGCTTTCACCCCAAAAGGCTAAAAGAGAATATTCCATATGGCCAATTCCAAAGAGTCCGCAGAATTTGCGATCAGGAAACAGACTACAGTGTCAAATCTGCTGAATTGAAGAATCGCTTCTTGAATCGGGGCTACAGCGTTCAGGTCCTGAAAGATGCAGTTATAAGGGCTGGATTACTTGACAGAGAGAATTTGTTGTGAAGGGGAGTGCCTCGTGATACATCAGAGAGAGTGTATTTTCTTACAAAATACAGCACTGAAGCAGAGAACATTCAAATAATCATTAAAATTAATTGGGGAATCATCCAAAGTGATACGCTTCTACGCCAAGTCTTTCCTGAGCCACCAGTCATAAGCTTTAAGAGATGTCCTACCCTAAATGACAAATTAGTCCACAGTTATCTTCCGGGTGACTCTCAAAAAACTTGGCTTGACCACAAACCCAAGGGCTCTTTTAAATGTAACCATTGCAGAAATATTGCACAGAAGAAGTATTTTGTTGACACAGCTTCCAAAATGGAGTATTACGTCAAGCATTTCATTAACTGCAAAACCACTCATGTGATGACATATAGATTGGAATGTCCACAGTGCAAGGTGTTCTACATTGGACGGACAAAGAGACGCCTTCAAGACCGCTTAGCGGAACACAAGTACGCCATACGGGTAGGCAATGAAAAGTACGCCATACGGGTAGGCAATGAAGACTACCCCATGGCAAGGCACTACAAGTCTTACACCATGGCAACCCTGCCTCCCTACAAGCTATGGGTATTGATCATGTTCCGGCCTCTATTAGAAAAGGGGACCGTCTTAAACAGTTAAACCAAAGGGAACGTTTTGGGATTTACAAACTACAGGCCACTAAATACCCTGGTTTAAATGAAGATATGGATTTCTCACCCTTCCTGTAGGGTTGTGATAGGTCCATTTGCTGTCATCCAGTGGACATTTTGCTCAATTGCCCTCAGCTATGTTTAGACTGTTGTTGTTCATGTTTTGCTGTGTTCTAGTGTACTATGGAATATATTGCTTTCTTGTTCTTGACACTTCTCCCAGTCATATTTAAGGTTAGAACTACCTTTCTAAGTGTCCTGATACTTCTAGCTTGGAGTTGTATTTTTATGATAACAAAGCTACAGTATTTCACTTTTTAATGTGTATAGTATTGCTTACTAGGTGTGTCCAATCAATTTTGTAACCACTCCCTCTTCTAATTAGGGCTAATTGGAAAAGCTGTTCAAAAGAGGACATTGTATTATTTTTTTGTACTTCCTGGCGAAGGCCATGCAGCCGAAACGCGTCGGATTTTTAAAACTTTGTTTCTATTGAACATGCCATACTAATAAAGGCATTTTAATTAATTATATGACGAGTGCCTTGGTCCTCCTTTCTTTTTGATCTCTACTTTCACATTCATCTTCTGCACATCTATCACTCCAGGGTTTATTTGCGAAATTGTAATTACTTTGCCACTACGGCCTATTTATTGCCTTACCTCCCCAATCTTACTTCATTTGCACACACTGTATATAGACTTTTCTATTGTGTTATTGACTGTATGTTTGTTTATTCCATGTGTAACTCTATGTTGTTGTTTGTGTCACACTGCTTTGCTTTATCTTGGCCAGGTCGCAGTTGTAAATGAGAGCTTGTACTAGCCTACCTGATTAAAGAAAGGTGAAATATATATATATATATTTTTTAAATACTGTATGTGGGAATGTCTTATTTTCATCCTACATGTAGTGTTGGTACATGGAATATTCCTCAACTGCATATATCATAAATTGCTATTGCAAATAGAAGTATAATGTTCAACAACTGATATTTTCAGATATTATTTTGACAAACACACTTTGGTGCTTACAATTCATTCTCTATTGTCATAGATTTGGTGGGCACTGTTATCTGTGATCTTTGTGATATGACTTTCTTTAAGCACATAATGATGAAAGTGTGACTTAATATTTTTTTCTTAAAGTCTACAACACTACATTTTTTCACTCTGTGATAGGGTTGGATCCTTTATGCTACTTTTATTTCCTGTAAATGGTTCAGTGCCTATAATTTAGGCTGTTTGTAGAATGGGGCATAAAGGAAATTACCTCTACTACTAAATTACTACTAGATTATAGTGATAAGGAAAACAGCATACAAATTTGGCCTGTGTATTAATTTGCCTATAACTAATCAGAATTCCATTATGTTTACATAAAAAACAGAATACTTCAAAATGAGAAGATCCTGCCATGGAAGAGACGACTGGGTGGACATAAAGTGGAAAGGAGGGGAAATAACTCACACCATGCAGCAGGACACCTTCAGCTGCGTGGTCTTTGTAATGCAGGTTTGATAGTTATATTTTCAATAATGAATGTTTAGCTGTTATGTGACAATTAGGTCAAAAACTCTATTTTATTCTTTGGTGTAGATGGCCAAGGAAGTTGCACAGAACTTCCCCAACATCCCCTACCATGGAGCAACTGCGAAAAGAAATGGCTGAGGGTATACTAAAAATGTCTGGTATGTAATGACATTTAATTCAAAGTAAATGTAAATTCTTTATTTTTATGTAGTTGTGTGGGACAGCCACATATTCAGTTCATGCCTATGATTTCAGAGTTCAACAAAGCCAACAACTGCTTCATGTGTGCCACTGATAAAGAACCTGGATGTGGCCCAAAGACTGACTGGGTTAGTAAGTTTATTTAACATGTTTATAATCTTTTTACAGCAATTCATGATGTAACACAATGGATGGCTAATTCGTCATTCGTCAAACTGCATTGATATTTGATATTATTTATAACGTGTTACGCTTTGTTCTGTTTTAGATTGAATGTTTTGCATGCCAACGGTGGTTCCATGTGCTGTGCCTAGGAATGAAGACAAAAGAGTTCAACAGAGTAAAGAACACAAACTGGAAGTGCTGTCTTTGTTGTTGAAATGTATGCTATACCCCATCCACACTGAAGAGGCTCTGAAATGTACATCAAACAGGGATAAAGAGAAAGTTAACACTGCGAAATGTTTCATACTTATTTGAAGTTAAGTGTCTGTTGACATGTTGGAAAAGATTAAAGGTCTACCATTTCTGTTTAATTTGTCAATATAACATTTTTATTCATTGATTTACTGGCCACCATTACTGTGATTACATGTTCAGTATATGTATTGACCAGCAAACCCACTGCAGCCTACCTCACCAGCTCACTCTCCATCCCTGCTTTGGACAATTAATAGCATGACTTTCGTACTTTGCCCTTTTCCTTTATGGTTGATATTAACGACGAAAGGAGATATTATCTGTCTCTCTCCTATTGTGTACCGCTGTTAAATACTGTGTGGCAAAAAAATGGGAAAATAAGTACTTAGAACTACCAATTATTATAGATAAATATTAAAGAAAAGGGTAAACACAACACTGGACTGAACCCCCTAATTGTCAAACTAATATTAATGTACAACAATATAGAATATACATGACGAGAGGTTATATCCACTGCACGCTTTTTAGGTGTGTAATTGACATGATCAAGGAGCTAAATGTATGTTACACCGCGTGATTTTACAGTACACAAAAAAGGGTGTGCAATATAGAAGGGTAGTCAGTGGACATTCTGAACCTTGATTGAATTCATTGGGTCACATGACCAAGGAGCTATTGACATTTTAAAACTTGAACAATTAATGTAAAAACGTGTGAGATGAAAATGGACAAACTAAATGGTGTGCAATGTTTAGGCCCACTCAGTGGATATTCTGAACCATGTTTTAAGTCACTAGGTCACATGACCAAGGAGCTATTGAAATTCTAAATTTCGAAAAATTTATGTCAAATCTTGTGAGATGAAAATGGACAAACTAAAGGGTGTGCAATATAGAAGGGTAGTCAATGGACATTCTGAACCTTGTTTGAATTCATTGGGTCACATGACCAAGGAGCTATTGACATTTTAAAACTTGAACAATTAATGTAAAAACATGTGAGATGAAAATGGACAAACTAAATGGTGTGCAATGTTTAGGCCCACTCAGTGGACATTCGGAACCTTGTTTGAAGTCAGTAGGTCACATGAAGGAGCTATTGAAATATTACATTTGGAAAAATTCATGTAAAATCTTGTGAGATGGAAATGGGCAAACTAAATGGTGTGCAATGTTTAGGCCCACTCAGTGGACATGCTGAACCTTGTTTGAAGTCAGTAGGTCACATGACCAAAGAGCTATTGAAATTTGAATGTAAAAAAAGTTTGTACTTGTTTATGCTCCCTAACTAATTCAACGAGGAATACAAAATGCTGCTCACATTTCCACATGTTTATTAGCTTTGGAAAGCGAATTAATGTCCAAATCGCGAAAAATAAGACCTATGCAATGTTGTGCGCTATTTTGTCCAACATCATGACACTTATTTGGAGTCTGTGGCTCAAGTGGTTTGAAAGCGCGAATATCCAATTTGAAAACTGTTTTTACCTCGGTGAATTAAGATTATTTTAGTGCTACGATGCTTTTGGGAGACCCAGCCCAGTTTGCTTATTTGAACTATCTAATAACGTTTTCAATTTAATAGGCAACAGTGGATGTCCCATGCTATTGTAGGTGGCTAAAGAATTTGCTAGCTTGCTAGGTAACTTACCTTGAACATGTCATGTTTGGTGTCAGTATCTGCGATTCAATGACATCCTGACAACCTACATGTTCTGTTATGTGCAGAGCTTTACCATGTTTCACAATAGCTCACAGAGAAAGTTCTGGACATTCGACAAAGAAGAAAGTATGAAACTGAGATATGAACCCAACCGGGAAATATTGCAACAAAATGCTCACCAGTGGGAAGGTAAAATTATTTGTAGCATGTTACATTACATGTGATAATGAGTCACAGTGTTTCGTTTTTTTTGCACTACAACTTTATGATTATATTTGCCACCTCCCAACGTTGTCGTCTCTCATCCTTTCCTTTATCCCTTCCTTAAAAAAGCCTGGGGTTAGTGACTCCTTGTTCCTGGAGGCTCATGAGGAGGACGTCCTCTTCAGGCACTATGAGAAGAGACTGCTTGACCTCTGTAATGCTTTCAAGCCTGTGATGCCCAAGTCTGTTGTATGTATTTTGTAAAGGTACACCTAATCACTCATGGAAATATACTGCATGTGAACCGAGAGAATCTGTAGGGACTGAATGGGATTCATAGGATAAGGCAGCAGTAGTTCCGGTGTTTGTGTTTTTCGTCACTGGTTATTTGGACAAATCAAGATTTCGCAGTTGTTGGCATCTTTTGAATTTTTAAACATGTATGGACCCAGAACTTATTTGAGCAGCTGACCAATTATGTGAGACTTTAGTTCTCAGTTAATCGACATTAGGGTACACCGTAAATCCGACCTAACCGGTTTTATGTAAGAGATCATCAACAGGGTACAGCCATCATGTATTTCTGGAGATTTTACCTGAACAACTCACTAATGGAATACCACCCCAGAACAATCATGTGAGTAGTCAAGGGCTTGATTTTGACTAGTACTCCTATATTCTTATATTAAGAAATACAGTATATAGGCTCCTCTGATTACTCCTATTCAGGTAAATACAGATACACTTGATTTCTGAACTAACTGTACATACCCTCAATGTCTCTCTCCTCATGCTCTCTTCACAACTTTTCCTTCCTCTGCTCTATTGTTTTGCTAACTTCCCACTCTTTTCATCCCACCTCTTCCCTGGCTTACCTCTTTCTTTTCTCTCTTTCAGGCTGACCTGTGCCTACCTGTCCTTTAAGGTGGATGACTTTAACGTGTCCAGCACCCAGTTTGTGGGGGATCTTGTGCAAGAGAGTGCGGCCGGACAGGAGAGGGCTCTGGAGCAGATCTTGGAGTATGTGCTCCTTCTCATTCAGCAGCTCAACTTCCACTTGGTGGAACACACCCTTTACAGACTGATGGAGTGCCTGCTCATAGACCTCAAGGTGGGTGGATGGAAATGGAGATACTTGCCAGGTCATTGAAGCTCAGTAGAGATACAGCAGATGAAGATAACCTAATGAAGTGTGCAGCTGAGATTTAAAGACCGATTTTGCAGACTTGTAGGTGTGTTAAATCTGTATGAATAGAAAACCAAGCGGGTTAGGCTTCAGATAACAGCACTGTATTGGTGACCTTTACCTCAGACAAGATACCCTCTTCTGGAGAACCCAGAGTCTCTGAGGAAGAGTGCTGATGACTTCCTGACTCGTGCCACCCTGATGGACACTGGCCTGCTGTTTCCCCCGTCTGAGATCGCCACGACGGCCATCCTGAACAGTGCGTCGCAGGCCGGCCTCAGCATGGAGAGGTAGGCCAGCACCAGGGCTCTGTTCTAGACAAGAGCATGGCCCCGTTTCAGGGGATAAGGGCTGAAATGGAATGAGGCCCTAACCAACATGGCCTTCGAGAACTGCAAGTGGCAACTAACATACTTTCATAGTGTATTGTAAAGCAGGGTAGTATTCTCTCACGTTTTCATTCAATGCAGTAATCTATTAAGTTTCAAACTAGTTTTGTTTTCCATTTTGTTATAGCCATCTGACAGAATGTATGGGACTGAAGGAGGACAAAGAGACTCTCTTATTAAAGATGTGCGACGCGATGATTCCAAATCCAACCGCAAGGTGGAAAGCTTGATCAAAGTTGTGACTGCAAATCCAAATTATACAAATGCTATTCATGGTGTTGTTTTACGGACAATCATTTTATTTTTACACAGGGATAAAAACTCATGAAAAAGCATGAATTTCTGAAACAAGAGGTGAACGCTCACAAAATGAACCTTTATTATTTTAATTGTTTCTTTTTTTTTTACCTTAGTTTGGTAAATATTTTCTTAACTCTTCTTGAACTGCACTGTTGGTTAAGGGCTTGTAAGTAAGCATTTCATGGTAAGGTCTACACTTGTATTCGGCGCATGTGACAAATAACGTTTGATTTGATTTGGAGAGGGCCCATGCTGACTTTGGCACAAACTCCAACATGTATGTTCGTAAACACTGAGTATACAAAATATGCGCTTTCCATGACAGACTGACCAGGTGAATCCAGGTGAAAGCTAGGATCTCTTATTGATGTCACCTGTTAAATCCACTTCAGTCAGTGTAGATGAAGTGGAGGAGACAGGTTAAATAAAGATGTTAAAGACTTGAGACATGGATTGTGTGTGTGTCATTGAGGGTGAATTGGCAAGACAAAATATTTAAGTGCCTTTGAACGGAGGTATAGTAGTAGGTGCCAGTCATACCGGTTTGTGTCAAGAACTACAACGCTGCTAGGTTTTTCACACCCAACAGTTTCTTGTGTGTATCAAGAATGGTCCACCAACCAACCAAAGGACATCCAGCCAACTGTGGGAAGCATTGTAGCCAACATGGGCCAGCATCCCTGTGGAACGCTTTCGACACCTTGTAGAGTCCATGACCTGACGATTGAGGCTGTTCTGAGGGCAAAAGGGGGTGCAACTCAATATTAGGAAGGTGTTCCTCATGTTTGGTATACTCAGTGTATTGAATTAATGAATTAATCTGTCGGTTACAAACACATGCAATTGTTGCATTGCGCAAAAAGAGTGTATACTTACATGGCTGCACTACCACACAACTGGGGAGGTAGAAATGATCAGCTGACTTGAGTAACATGTTCATTTTGTGTGATAGGAATGGCTGTCAGGTAAGGAGAAGATATTCTGTTAAAGACCACTTCAGAATAAATAGTCTTGCACAAATGAAGCAATACCTTTTGCCAAACATACTAACAGTTTTATTTAGCCAGGTCAAACAAGTGTATCTAAGATGCAAAAGATTCACAGTTCTGTCTATCAGGTAGAAAAATCTAAAATGAACACATCCGCTATATGAAATGAAGAGGAAGCAGAACAGTTACATTTGTACATTTTGAAGAGAGGAGCTGTCACCCATATCGATAGTCTAGTCTATGAACACTTGGGTCAGGTCTGTGTAATCTTCAGTGCATCTAAACTGAGAAACTACAGATTATCGGCTCCAAGTCTCTGACTTTGAGCGGTTCGGAAAAGCAGACGATGGTTGTACAAAATCAACCAGTTCTCATCCAAATGACAGGGTGGTGAATCTGGGCTTGGCCTGCACAGAAGTTCTCTGTATGATCTTGGTTAGTGTATCGCCAAGGAAGGTGGGTTAGTGAGGGTTACATTGAAGTTGCAATTATATGAAAGCTTCTGTTGATGAGCTCAGGCTTAAAAGGGAAGATTTGCCAGTTCCTTTAGTTTCTCAGGCCCAGACATCAGGTTAGTTTCCATAGGGTTACACATTCACAGGTTACAAATAGGTCCTACAAACTGTTAAGCTATGATACAAATATGAACCTATAGTACATCTCCATTTAGCAGTCATACACAAACACTGGTTGTCACATAAGCCTAAGTGTATCCTATCAACAGGTAAAGCAGCTCATAAAATATATAGCTAGTAGCTTCAGTGATGTGTATTTGTACATATATATATACACACACATACAGTACCAGTCAAAAGTTGACACACCTACTCATTCCAGGATTTTTCTTTATTTTTTACAATGTAGAATAATAGTGAAGACATTAAAACTATGAAATAACACAATTGGAATCATGTAAGCAAAAAAGTGTTCAACAAATCAAAATATATTTGTTATTCTTCCAAGTAGCTACCCTTTGCCTTGATGATAGCTTTGCACACTCTTGGCATTCTCTCAACCAGCTTCATGAGTTAGTCACCTGGCATGCATTTCAATTAACAGTTGTGCCTTGTAAAAAGTTAATTTAAGGAATTTCTTTCCTTCTTAATGCGTTTGAGCCAATCAGTTGTGTTGTGACAAGGTAGAGGTGGTATACAGAAGATGGTCTTTTACCAAATAGGGCTAAATCCAAATTATGGCAAGAACATCTCAAATAAGCAAAGAGAAACGACAGTCCTTCATTTCTTTAACACATGAAGGTCAGTCAATCCGGAAAATGTCAAGAACTTTGAAAGTTTCATCAACTGCAGTCGCAAAAACCATCAAGCGCTATAATGAAATTGGCCGCCACAGGAAAGGAAGACCCAGAGTTACCTCTGCTACAGAGGATAAGTTCATTAGAGTTAACTGCACCTCAGATTGCAGCCCAAATAAATGCTTTACAGAGTTCAAGTAACAGAAACACATCTCAACATGAACTGTGCAGGAGAGACTGCGTGAATCAGGCCTTCATGGTCAAATTGCTAAATAGAAACCACTACTAAAAGGACACCAATAAGAAGAGACATGCTTGGGCCAAGAAACATGAGCAATGGACATTAGATGGGGGAAATCTGTCCTTTGGTCGGATGAGTCCAAATTTGAGATTTTTGGTTCCAACCGCCGTGTCTTTGTGAGACGCAGAGTAGGTGAACGGATGATCTCCGCATGTGTGGTTCCCACCGTGAAGCATCGAGGAAGTGGTGTGGGGGTGCTTTGCTGGTGACGCTGTCAGTGATTTATTTAGAATTCAAGGCACAATTAACCAGCATGGCTACCACAGCATTCTGCAGCGATACGCCATCCCATCTGGTTTGCACTTAGTGGGACTATAATTTGTTTTTCAACAGAACAATGACCCAACACACCTCCAGGCTGTGTAAGGGCTATTTGACCAAGGAGTGATGGAGTGCTGCATCAGATGACCTTGCCTCCAATTGAGATGGTTTGGGATGAGTTGGACCGCAGAGTGAAGGAAAAGGAGCCAACAAGTGCTCAGCATATGTGGGAACTCCTTCAAGATTGTTGGAAAAGCATTCCAGTTGTAGTTGGTTGAGAGAATGCCAAAGGTGTGCAAAGCAGTCAAGGCAAAGGGTGGCTACTTTGAAAATATTTGTTTAACACTTTTTTTGGTTACTACACAATTCCATTAGTTAGTTCATAGTTTAGATGTCTTCACTATTCTACAATGTAGAAAATAGTAAAAACAAAGAAAACCCTTGAATGAGTAGGTGTCCAAACTTTTGACTGGTACTGTGTGTGCGTGCGCGCGCATATGCGGCCATTGTGGAGATAGGAAGAGGTTGGGTTGTAAAATCAAGTGAAGTAGTGGTGTGTAGAAAGGGAGTTAAGGCTTTCTTGGATCGGTGCTACATTAGATTTCCCTGAAGGTCGTTGTTATCGCTACGGTGCTTTGGCTAGCCTCTGACCCAAGGTCCTCCGGGAAGGTTCCACTGTTGACAAGGAGGCTAAATGTGTAGGGACCTCAAGGGTTCAAGTCAGCCCAAATTCAGGACAAAGGCCAAGCCAGTCAACATACAGGAGATGGTCCAGTTTATAGTTCTCTGTAAGCTATATAACTCTGCCATGTAGGCAAACAGTCTTCAAAGTGTCCTCTTGTCTGATTTGGCCCTCAAGCTTGAATATAGTTCAGGTTAGCATTAAGTAAGGAGTTACTCATTATTTCACCAGTGTCTGTTCAAGGGCTTTGGGACTGGCAAGAGATTCCCAGATCCAGTCAGTCACTTTCCCATTGCAGGACTCAGTCGGCCATAATGGATCATAATGTTCAGAAAGCTACATGCTCAATACAAAACCACCTAGCTTTTCGGTCCAGCGCTCCATGCCAGTACATGGTTGACTGACTGACCTCGTCCCATTGGTAAAAATCACATTACCTGGATGGTGGCAGCCAATGCCATGATGGTGCACTCAGTCCTGCAAGACAAAGTGCACACTGTTGAGGACTGTACATCAGTTACATCTTAATGCCATTTATTGACCATGCCACCATAACCCCTTCCACATCCATCCTGCTATGAACTCTGGACAGTCACTTCTCACAGTGTTTACCATGGAGCTGTCATGACACAGATGTACACTAGACAACAGGGGGGTGGGGGGGGGGGGGTGGTGTGCATGACTTGAAGGGATGATCATGAGGTGCAAACAAGGAAAACAGAGGTTCTTAAAAACAAATGTGGTGTACTAAAACATCTTCCAGCAGACCGATCTCCATGATTTACCTTGCTGCAGTCCAGTCAGTTAAAGCCTACACAGGTCAACAATACTACATATACCACCCGATTGTGCACTATGAGAAAAAGTACAAATATATATATTTTCAATCTCTTTTACAGGAAAAGAAAGAGGATACGAGGATGATCATGTAGTGAAAGAGCCCCAGATGACAGAAGGTGAGTCAAAACCACATCCAACACATTTTTGCTACCAGTGCCTCATGATTTTCAGGTCATTAAATAGCTCTGTCTGTTTTATAGGAGTGGACTGATCAAAATCTGGATGACCGATGACAAACATTGTATTATTTTTTTTTTCAAGTTGGGTGTCAACTTTGAAATGCAAATTAGTTTTTAAATTACTCTTATGTAGTAAAAATGTGTATATTCCATGGGCATAACATCACTAGGCTCTGAGCAGTGAACTTGCCAACATTCATTTGCCATACTTCAATACACATTTTTGAAAAGTTATGATACAAGGCTGCTCTTAAATCTCAAACCTGGGTTTCTAGGCCATAACAGAGCAGACAGCCCTGAAGGCACTTTAACAATCACTAATTACCTGGGGAAGAACGACTCCATTATCTACTTTACAAAACAACTTTAATAAGTGCATGCATGTCTGATACAATCGGTACTATTCAAAGATTTACTGCTGTAAACATTTAACTTTATTTTTTATTTATTCTGCATCTGTCTGGCATTGAGAAGTTAAGGAAGAGTGAACCAAACAATCAAAATGTGATACAATTGGGAGGGAAAAAAAACAAGTTTTTCAACTATATATACTCATGATTCCAGCAAGATTTTTTTATTTTTTATAGATAAAATAAACATACTTTCTGCAAGAATCTCCAGACAAAAATACAGAGAAATAGAAACGCTACTTTCAGCACTTTGGACATTGTCACAACCATAACAGTAAAAAGCATTACAGGGTTGACTGTAGCTTCTTCATGTCATTTGACTTTCCTCATATTGAGCAGGGAGATAGATATACTTTGGCAACCTGTGCTGTGTGGAAAAACATGTCTTGGGCATGCGAAGCTTTACTTTGAAATCAAATCTTTGACCCTCTTGATGAAGGGGAATGATACGCATACATGTACCCAAGTCACAGAATCATGAACACTGTTTTCAGAAGAAGAAAAAAAACATTTCCTGCGCATACAGCAGTCTGGTGCAAGTTTAGTTTTTTTGTTTAGGTACTGCGTTGGTTCAGTTTTCTGCTGCTTTCATTGCATAGCTCTCCTGGCATGGGCAATGTGGTGGGTGGGACTGTCGGAGGAGATGGGAGATGGAGGGGTGCCATGGTAATGATTGGAGCATGCTGAGTCAGGTCCCCTGTGCGTCTCTGTGCAGGGAGACAAAGGGAGAGAGCAAGAGAGAGAGGAGTGCTGTACTACCTGTTGCTGTTGGACATGGCATAGTGATCTTGTTTCTGCTGAAGGAGCTCAGTGATGGCCAGCAGCTTTTTCAGCACGTGCTACAAAGAGAGAAAACAAGCGAGACAGAGCCATGGTTTACAATCATGACGACATGGCATGTTTCTGGTACTGATTGTCATATTAAAAGGGGAAATCAGCATTTGTAACAATAAAGTGTATACCCTGCCCCTGTTTTGCTAAAAAGCAGAGGGATAGAGTGGAGAAATGTAACCACTAAAATTCATAGACATAGCTACGGATGGACTGACCATCCATGATAACATGGTTAAAACTATAATGTTGAGTTGAGGCTATATAGTGTTTGTTTACACACATTGGAGTGAAACAAGCTTAAATGTTTTGGGTTCTGATGGGGTATGACAGTTGAACTAAGCTCATGAGGAATGTGTAAGTTACAACGATGTCGCTCTTGCCGAGGGTGATCCACCTCTACGCAGACGACACCATTCTGTATACATCTGGCCCTTCTTTGGACACTTAACAAATCTCCAAACGAGCTTCAATGGCCTCCAACTGCTCTTAAATGCAAGTAAAAGTAAATGCATGCTCTTCAACCGATCGCTGCCTGCACCCGCCCGCACGACTAGCATCACTACTCTGGACTAGAGGTCGACCGATTAATCGGGGCCGATTTCAATCTTGCATTGATTACAATGCACTCCACGAGGAGCCTGCCTGTTAGCGAATGCAGTAAGCTAAGGTAAGTTGCTAGCTAGCATTAAACTTATCTTATAAAAAACAATCAATCAATGACTGTCATTGCTCCAATGTGTACTTAACCATAAACATCAATGCCTTTCTTAAAATCAATACACAAGTATATCTTTTTAAACCTGCATATTTAGCTAAAAGAAATCCAGGTTAGCAGACAATATTAACCAGGTGAAATTGTGTCATTTCTCTTGCGTTCATTGCACGCAGAGTCAGGGTATATGCAACAGTTTGGGCCGCCTGGCTCTTTGCGAACTAATTTGCCAGAACTTTACGTAATTATGACAACATTGAAGGTTGTGCAATGTAACAGGAATATTTAGACTCATGGATGCCACCCGTTAGATAAAATACGGAATGGAATAAACGTTTTGTTTTCGAGGTGATAGATTCCGGATTAGTCAAAGGTATATGGTTTAGAGAGAAATAGTCGACGCGTTATAATTCCTGTAATAACTTGCGTCTTCCATAGAGAATGTCTTGATCTACTTCAAATAAGGTCTGTGTTTCGTGCAGGCTTAAACCGCCTCGACGTTTTGATACCCGTGTAAATCTCACTAGGATAAGGTAACGTTTGTCAACATATTTTCATTAATCCACTCAATTCTTTTTATTTATCTTCGCTTATATTTAGCCAATATTGATCAGAGTTACCTTGTCCTATGGATATCTACACGGTGATGTAAGCCTACACGAAACACAGACCTTATTTTAAGTGAATTTAAAAATATCCTATGGAATAAATGAAGGAACCGCTTTCCAGATTTTGCTAGGTGTCATGGGAATTATGACTCGCACTTTGGTTGTCAATTCTTACCATGCCCATTATTAAAATAGGATTTCCTGCATATAGAAATTAAAGTTTTTGTTTTCAACATTCATCACAGGTAACTTAAACTCTATTTTTATTCAAACAGTTGAAAGTATTTGTCTCCTAAGCAGACTCTTCAGTATCATTGTCACTTCAGAGCTGTGTGCGTGTGTGTATTATATTAAGTTAAAATAAAAGTGTTCATTGTTCATTCAGTATTGTTGCAATTGTCATTATTACAATTTGTCATTATTGTGTATGATATATATATATATTTAAAAATTATTATTATTATTTTTAAAATAAATCGGCCGATTAATCGGTATCGGCTTTTTTTGTCCTCCAATAATCGGTATCGAAAAATCATAATCGGTCGACCTCTACTCTGGACGGTTCTGACTTAGAATATGTGGACAACTACAAATACCTAGGTGTCTGGCTAGACTGTAAACTCTCCTTCCAGACGCATATTAAGCATCTCCAGGTTGCAGTTGTAAATGAGAACTTGTTCTCAACTGGCCTACCTGGTTAAATAAAGTTGAGATTTTTTTTTAAAGAATCTATTTAATTCAGAAATCCCAAAATGGGTGAAACAGATTGTCCCTTTAACATAGTCAAAAAGCTGGTTAAATGCACTACATGATCAAAAGTATGTGGACACCTGTCGAACATCTCATTCCAAAATCATGGGCATTAATATGGAGTTGGCCCCCACTTTGCTGCTATTACAGCCTGTACTCTTCAGGGAAGGCTTTCCACTAGATGTTGTGACTTGATTCCATTCAGCCACAAGAGCATTAGTGAGGTTTGGTAGTGATGTTGGGCGATTAGGCCCGTCTCAGTTGGCATTACAATTCATCCCAAAGGTGTTCGATGGGATTGAGGTCAGGGCTCTGTGCAGGCCAGTCAAGTTCTTCCACACCCTTCTCAACAAACCATCGTGGTTTGTTGAGATGGGTCTGTTAGATGCATAGAATAGTCTAGAATGTCATTGTATGCTGTTGCGTTAAGATTTCCCTTCACTGGAACTAAGGGGCCTAGCCCGAACCATGAAAAACAGCCCCAGACCACCTCCACCAAATTTTACAGTTGGCACTACGCATACCGGGCAGGTAGAGTGCTCCTGGCATTTGCCAAATCCAGATTAGTCCGTTGGACTGCCAGATGGTGAAGTGTGATTCATCATGCCAGAGAACACATTTCCACTGCTCCAGAGTCCAATGGCAGCAAACTTTACCCCACTCCAGCTTGGCATTGCGCATGGTGATCTTAGGCTTGTGTGCAGCTGCTTGGCCATGGAAACCCATTTCACGAAGCTCCCGACGAACAGTTCTTGTGCTGACGTTGCTTCCAAAGGCAGTTTGGAACTCGGTAGTGAGTGTTGCAACCGAGAACAGACAATTCTTATGCGCTACACACTTCAGCACTCTGCAGTCCAGTTCTGTGAGCATGTGTGGCCTACCACTTCGCAGCTGAAAAGTTGTTGCTCCTAAACGTCTCCACTTGACAACAGCAGCACTTACACTTGTTGGAAAGGCGGCATTCTATGGCGGTGCCACGTTGAAAGTCACTGAGCTTGTAAGTAAGGCCATTCTACCGCCAATGTCTATGGAGATTGCAAGGCTGTGTGCTATACACCTGTCAGCAACGGGTGTGGTTGAAATAGCCAAATCCACCCATTTCAAGGGGTGTCCACATACTTTTGTATATATAGTGTACATATATAGTGTACATATCTACCTCTATCACTCCAATATCCCTGCACATTGTAAATATGGTATTGGAACTGACCCTGTATATAGCTTCCTTTCTCGTGTTCTTATTTCAATTTCTCGTGTTTTTATTCTACCCTGCTATTTTTAGTGCTACATTGATAATGATTACTGCATTGTTGGGTTTTCAGCTTGCAAGAAAGGCATTTCACTGTACTAGTGCATGTGACATTAAAACTTAACACACACCTGCTGTGCTCCCCTCTCGTTGCTCAGGGTGCGGAGGTCGTCTGAGTGTGAGACACAGATCTCATGCAGGGCAGCAAGGTCACGGGACAGGTCTGTCCTAAAGTGCTCTGTAGCTTCAGGGAGGTCAGGGACATTCTAGAAAGGACACAAATGCACACACATTAATGTCGTCCCTAGACATTGGGAGAGAATTGCTATGACGTCTACAAGTACCTAAGAGTTCCAATGATGTCTAAAGGAAATGAACACAGGTAACCTACACCCAACTCATCCAGAAACATGATCATCCTATGTTTGTTGTTTTTGATGAAGGGGTTCACTCCCTCCATGTAGGGCTCCTGGATTGAAAAGAGGAACACTCCATTACTTTCTGACATACAGATGGTAGAGTTATGAATGGGCGAGTCTGTTTTGCATGGCCCCATGTCCTGGGTAGGTGGAGATTTCACTTGAGCCCAATGGAATGGTCTGAAATATACAAACTCCAGTCCCCACGCCATGCAAAATAAACTCTCCCAATATAATAACTACTGTTCCCTGAACCAGGTACAACACAAAGCTGTGAAGGATTACACTTTGGTTTGCCTGTGCTTAGATGACACAGGGATAGAAGCGTAGGAGCTTTGAGGTCTTACCTTAGCACCAAACTCCACCAGGTTAGCCAGGTTCTGGACAGACTTGGCAACCAGAGTGAGGGTACGTCCCGCTGTTGCAGAGGGAGGGTCTACACAAAAAAACAATTGAACACACACAGATATTAAGTAATGTATGGACATCATACTGTTCATTCCAAGCTAAGCAATAATCAATTTCTGAAATACATCGAAGCTCACCAGTGATGATGTTGAACATTCTTGGGTTGAGGATAGCAGGACAGATCAGTCTCAGGAACACAAAGCCACTGGAATAGCCAAACAAGAAATCAGTACTTCAAATCAAAATTGTATTCATCACATGTAGAACTTACAGTTAAATGTTCCCAATAGAGCTCCCCCTTGACCAAGGGCTTCACCATTCCAATTCTATGCAATGCCTATACATGAGGCTTGCAGATAGCAAAGTAGATTTATGGTGTCTATAGTTAGTTACCTGACCACCCGGGTTCTCATAGTGGTGTTGGGCCATTTCTGCTGCACTGACTTCTGTAGACACCCATAGATATATCGTAGAGTTCTGGAAGGGTCAATGAGAGAGAAAGTGTGAGTACTGGAATATGACTTAAATATACACGTCAAACTACCCTTTGGATCTACTTTCATGTGTTCAGTTAATTTGTTGGTTTGCCCGATGACATAATAAATTGATTGTACAACAGAAGAACGTCATGATATAAGGTTCAAACTATGGAAATGGTTTCTTACTGGCAGTGTATATTTTACTGGCAGAAAATTAATGGCGGTGGGTGGTGGTACTCTAACCCAATGTTACTTTTCCCTAACCTCAAACTATACCCAACCTTATTCTGACCCTCATTCCAAAACCTAACATAAGTGATTTCGACCCCTATGCCTAAACTTAAGTTTGTGTTCTGCTGGTCGAATATACACTTCCTTACTTATTAGGGTTGGGCCGATGAACGATGTCATCGGGTGTCGACAATGATTGACAGCCATCGTCGATGGGGACGTCATCGTCGATGACAGACGAAAGCCTATTTACACTTGACAAAGCAGAACAGTACAGACAGTGAAATGTTTTAATTCTAGTCAAATGATCAACTGGGATTGATTCGTCTTTTTGTTAGTCCAAATAAACGAGTCACAATCGACGATATGACTAAAGTTCGTATATCACCCAACCCTAATATCACATGTGGATGGTTCCCGTGTTAGTATATGCACCGTGGAGTGGTGTGTGTGCTTACGGGGGCAGGATCTCAGCAGCCATGAAGATCTTCTCCACCAGTTCAGACAGGATGAGGAGGAGGTGGGCCAGGTTCAGATGCACATCCTCGTTCTTCTCCAGTTTGGAGGGGTTCAGCTGGAGGGAGGGAAAAAGATGTTTCATCATAGACATACACTGAGTGTACAAAACATTATGAACACCTGCTCTTTCTATGACAGACTGACCAGGTGAAAGATATGATCCCTTACTGACGTCACTTGTTAAATCCACTTCAAAATCAGTGTAGATGAAATGGAGGAGACCGGTTAAAAAATGATTTTCAAGCCTTGAGACATGGATTGTGTATGTGTGCCATTCAAAGGGTTTGAGACTGTTCTGAAGCAAAAGGGGGTGCAACTCAATATTAGGAAGGTGTTACATGAGACCTCTTCTTTCACTAGAGTAGGATTTGATGTTGAAAGCAACTGTACAAGAACAATGTTCAATGTCACAGTGTGTGTAATGCCCTCTGTCTCAGAAGAAGAGAGATTCAGAGTCCTGCGGGATCACAACAGAGACTGGGGAATAACAAGCAGGAACCAAAGTTGAATCGGTGTCATGAGTTACTGTTTTGTCTTCTGCGTAGCCAAATTACTAATATGATGTTACAAATGCCAAGTGCTCCATTCCACTCAGGAGATAACATGAATAAATAAATGGGTTGGAGCCCACACACACTTCTCAGCTGGAAGAGTTGTGACTAACGTAACTTCACAGATGTTGCCAAAACTATTTTACAAGCCAAAACAGATACAGTAGGTAGAGCTTGGGCTAAAAGAAAACAAGGCTACCTCTAAGTATGAAAAGCCTTTCTGCATAAATAGAAAGTGTGCGTTTACCTCGCAGGACTGCTTGCTCTCCATGATTTTGAGGATTGTATCTTTGAGGGCGTGGTGGACGAAGGGTGTGGCCGTGGCCTTCATGTACTGCTCCATCAGCGTGCTGGCCAGAGTGGTCGCTCGGAACAGGGTTGTCGCCTCGTCTGGGAAACGTCAGAGAGAGGGGACTCTGTCAGCCAACGGTGTGTGTGTGTGTCTCTGTCATAGTGTGATTTCAACATGAAAGCTAACACAATCTGCCTCCAAGCATCTACAAATAGAGATACTTCAGGATGATAAAGACCCAGCCAAAGCGAAATGCTATGTCACTAAAATAGCATGATGTCGCTAGAACAATAGAATATCTGTAAATATTCATCTCAATACCCTCCATGTTGATCTCTCGGTCGTTGAGTGTCCTGAGTAAGGGGGCCTCTGTCTTCTCGTGTCTGAAGATGCGCAGCAGAATGCTGGCCAGCAGGGTGCGGTCCTGCCCACACACATGGGCCAGAGCATAGATCACATGGAACTCCTTCAGCAGGATCAGCTGAGGGACACGGACAGACGGACCGAAGGACAGACTGGGGTCAGTGACGCAATGTAAAAACAAGTGGGCGATCATTTTCCACTTATCTTTTTCCAGTACACGTACTCTGCACATCACAATACACTATGTAACCAACTGCTGATCCTTGTTTTGGATGTCTCACTGAGTATGTGTATTGAATCAAATTTTAGTGGTCACATACACATATTTAGCAGATGTTATTTCAGGTGTAGTGAAATGCTGGTGTTTCTAGCTCCAACAGTGCAGTAGTATCTAAGAATTCACAACAATACACACAAATCTATGTAAAAGAGTAAAAGAATGGAATTAAGAAATATATAAATATTAGCTCGAGCAATATTGGAGTGGCATTGACTAAAATAAAGTAGAATAGAATACAGTACATATGAGATGAGTAAAGCAGTATGTAAACATTATTATAGGGACTAGTGTTCCGTTGTTAAAGTGGCCAGTGATTCCAAGTCTATGTAGATAAGGCAGCAGCCTCTAAGGTGCAGGGTTGTGTAACCAGGTAACTGCTAATCCTTGTTTTGGATGTTCACCGAGTGTGTGCTGGTCATTATACCTTTGTTGGAGCTGGAAACAAGCCTTTTGCTAAACTTTGATTTGACTGTTAATCCTACATTGATGAAATCATTCATTATCTTCATTAGTAGGGTATGTCTGACCTCTTTGAAATCACTGTACTCCTCCTCAGGCATGATCTTCTCCATGGAGTAGCGGGCTCGGACCCTCAGAGAGCCCGGCTCGATGCCCTTCAGAGGCACGTGGGAGCTCAGAGGGAACCACTCGTCTATCATCTGGCCCTTCTGTAGGCGGCTCAGCTGGCAACGCATGAACACTGAGGCAGAGGGAGAGAGAGATGGAGATTGAGTGGAACACAGGGTCACTAACACACTGCCGCAAGTCATTTCTCATATCTATATGGAATGGGATTATAAAAAGGAGAGGGTTTGAGATGGCTAGTCCAAATAGAACGGCGACTCACAGATGTCACTTTCTTTGCTCTTCTTTGTCTTGTTGCTCAGGCTGATTTCAAACCTGTTGATTTCACTCGACAAGTCACTGAGGGGAATACAAAAAATGTCTGTCAATGTAAGGAACCCAAACATGACAGCTAATCATTGTATCAATGCAATATTATGGACATATTACTAAGTGCAGTGAGGAGTGATGGTATAAGTTATAGTATATGGAAGCCAAATACAAAATGTCCATTTCACACTAAATTGCCATTGAATGGAGTTGTAATTGGGACTGACTCAAAGATGAACTCCTCTGTGAAGACGGGGTTCTGGCCCTCTCGGGGGTGGGTCTTGGCCACCTGCACATTGTTCAGGTAGATGTTGCAGTAGGGGTTGGTGAAGTGCTTCACAGGCAGCTTGTGGGCCTCCTCCACATACAGGACTAGGCTGCTCACCTGATGGGACACACACACACCAGGACGACAGGAGTAAGGTGCATGGAACACCACAGTAGTGGGTTTGAATCTCGCATTGGGTCACATACAAGCCACTTTGGATAATGGCATAATATCAAATGAACATATTGGTAAACAATCTTTCTTTTAAACGAGATGAGTGATGCATAGGGTTTGTTCTTTGGGAAGTTGAGGCCCAACTTGCATTTCAAGATTCAATACTGTATTGCCATATCAAACAAATTTGTTATGAATTTGATTTACCATGCATACATTTGTGGCAAATGCATTTTCTGAAATGCACAATGCAAACAGCATTTGACTGGAATTGCCAGTGTTTGTACCTGTCGGAGCCTCTTGTTGGGAGTGGGCTGGGTGGGTTTCCTAAGGTTACTGCAGAACGTGTGCAGACATTTCATCCAGTCCTACAGAGAGGAAAGAACACTGTTAGACTAAAGAAAAGGTGTGATTGGGACAGAACATCCAGACAGACATACAAACAAAGAGGGATCGGTACAAACCTGTGCCTGTTCAGGAGTCTCGCCAGCAAAGTAGAATATGTACTGTTCCTCGCTGAAGTGCTGGACCACAACTTGGAAACAGTTTGGTCTGCAAACAGGAACAGCCAGGTATTACTGAACAAGTACGTGCCCAATCGAATGTATCCAATTGATCAAACTCAGAATTTATCAAATTCAGACTGCGGAGAACTAAGTACAAAACTCAGCACAAGAACAAAAAGAAAAAAGAAATGACATTTTACTCTTATCCAGAGTGAATTACAATTAATGCAGTCATCTTAAGATCGCTAGCTGAGACAACCACATAATATCAGTTGTAGTAAGTACATTTTCTCTCCATAAAGTAGCTATTATGTTATTTTGCAATGATTAATTCTTGTCGATGTCCACTCAGATCAACGTGGAGTGTCTCACCTGCCAAACAGACTGTCGTGCACACCGTACACGGAGCACACACTCAGGTCAATCAGACCTTTGGGTTTGGTGGCTCTCTTCTCACTCTCAAAGTAGATGAGCTGGGCGTCGTTCCCCTCCAGGATGAAGTAGAGGTTCTTCCACCGCTTACCTTTGCCTGGAGATGGTGAGAGGATTAGGGAGGATAGGAGAAAACGTCAGGTCAATTTCCAAATTCTCTCATCTGCCTGCACTTCTTCACTCCCTCAAGTTTATGGGGGAGTTTACACCATATTTAACACACTAGTCCTTCACGGTTGGGATGGTGTTCTTTGGCTTGCAAGCCTCCCCCTTTTTCCTCCAAACATAACAATTGTCATTATGGCCAAACAGTTCTATTTTTGTTTCATCAGACCAGAGGATATTTCTCCCAAAAGTACGATCTTTGTCCCCATGTGCAGTTGCAAACCGTAGTCTGGCTTTTTATGGCGATTTTGGAGCAGTGGCTTCTTCCTTGCTGAGCGGCCTTTCAGGTTATGTCGATACAGGACTCGTTTTACTGTAGATATAGATACATTTGTACCCGTTTCCTCCAGCATCTTCACAAGGTCCTTTGCTGTTGTTCTGGGATTGATTTGCACTTTTCACACCAAAGTACGTTCATCTCTAGGAGACAGAAGGCGTCTCCTTCCTGAGCGGTATGAGGGCTGCGGTCCCATGGTGTTTATACTTACAAATAATAGTACGCACAGATGAACGTGGTCATCTTCAGGCGTTTGGAAATTTCCCCCAAGGATGAACCAGACTTGAAGGTCTTGGCTGATTTCTTTAAAATTTCCCATGATGTCAAGCAAAGAGGCACTGAGTTTGAAGGTAGGCCTTGAAATACATCCACAGGTACACCTCCAATTGACTCAAATGATGTCAATTAGCCTATCAGAAGCTTCTAAAACCATGACATCATTTTCTGGAATTTTCCAAGCTGTTTAAAGGCACAGCATCCTGACTGGTTGCATCACTGCCTGGTACGGCAATTGCTCGGCCTCCATCCGCAAGGCACTACAGAGGGTAGTGCGTACGGCCCAGTACATCACTGGGGCTAAGCTGCCTGTCACCCAGGACCTCTACACCAGGCAGTCTCAGAGGAAGGCCCTAAAAATTGTCAAAGACCCCAGCCATAGACTGTTCTCTCTACTACCGCACGGGAAGCAGTACCAGAGTGCCAAGTCTAGGACAAAAAGGCTTCAACAGTTTTTACCCCCAAGCTATAAGACTCCCGAACAGGTAATCAAATGGCTACCCGGACTATTTGCATTGTGCCCCCCCAACCTCTCTTTTTACGCTGCTGCTACTCTCTGTTCATCACATATGCATAGTCACTTTAACCATATCTACATACTACTTCAAATCAGCCTGACTAACCGGTGTCTGTATGTAGCCTCGCTATTTTTATAGCCTCGGTACTATATATAGCCTGTCTTTTTACTGTTGTTTTATTTCTTTACTTACCCATTGTTCACCTAATACCTTTTTTGCACTATTGGTTAGAGCCTGTAAGTAAGCATTTCACTGTAAGGTCTGTTGTAATCGGCACATGTGACAAATAAACTTTGATTTGACTTAGTGCATGTAAACTTCTGACCCACTAGAATTGTGATGCAGTGAATTATAAGTAAAATAATCTGTCTGTAAACAATTGTTGGAAAAATTACTTGTGTGTCATGCACAAAGTAGATGTCCTAACCGACTTGCCAAAACTATAGTTAGTTAATAAGAAATTTGTGGAGTGGTTGAAAAATTAGTTTTAATGACTGCAACCTAAGTGTATGTAAACTTCCGACTTCAACTGTACCTTTGTTGAATAGGAGGTAGCCTTTCTTGACAATGTTTTTGTAGAATGCATCTTTCGTTTTCCGTCTGATAGTGTTATAGATCTCCTTGCCGTCCACCAAGTCTGAGAGCACTTGTTCCTGGTGCTGAAATACAAACATGTATGTCAATAAAACACCACAATTAAATGAAATACATGTAAATCTATAGCCTTCTCAAAGTGATATGACAGGGGTCGCACAACTATGGAGGTGTCTGAACTCCGGCTTACCTGCACCGAAACAGCATCTTTCAGGTTGTAGCCCTCCACGATCTGCTCCTTCTTATAATGGTCCATAATGTCATCAACACTGTCAGAGTGCGCGAGAGAGAGGGCGAGAGTGAGAGAGAGCGAGAGAGAGCGAGAAAAGAGACTGAGCACGGCAGTTATTTCTACTGACCAGCAGTGACCATCATAACGCTTCAGACTTAATAGTATTTAGTACTTTCTGTATAAGCTATATTTCTATGTGGGACTGTAAACCTGGATATCACAACATCTTTATACGTAAGGCCACAGGGTTTTCCTAACCAGTTATTTTCTGATTCTATTGAATGCCTGCCTCATAGTTACTGCACTGGAAGACAGTATGAGCCCCCATCACACATACCTGTTGTAGTACCTCCCCCCCATCATATACTGATTGTTTGGGGTGGGGCATATCTTAAACCTTTGGATGTTCTCATTAGTGCGAAAAAACAGTGAGTAATCCCCGGGTGTGTTGTCTGACGGCCGGACCAGGAAGCTGCACACTTGACCAACTAAATGAGAGAGAGATAGAAATTCACTGATATTGTTGGCATTAACATGTTTAGTATTGATGTTTTACTACCAATACATTATTGGAACATATATTTCGGCAACAGAACATTTTGTTGATAAGAACATCACATAGAAATGGGAACGTAACCCCCACTGTGCAGAGAGAGTATACCCGTGGTACCCGTCATCAGAAGGTTATAGTGAGGATCATGTAATATGTGAAGTATAGTGGTACCTGTCATCAGAAGGTTATAGGCCTCCTGTTTGCTGATCTTGCCGTGATACCAGCTAAAGACAGGATGGACCATTGGAGAGAGTAGAGGGAAAGAAAACCGACAGATCAATATGTCTTGGGTTAAAAAGGGGCAGTGAGGGGTTTAGAAGGGTCAGGTCAGTCTGGGATGATGAATCACAACTTGATAGATCCTGTTGGACTTGGTCAATTGTGACATCACGTCTTTGGGAGGCTGGCAAACAAAATAAACACACCTAGATATACAGCCATATTGTGTTTGTATCAGAGTCACTAACTACGTCATAGAGACTCGCTGAGCCGCATGGATGCAAACATCGACTATGTCAACGTCACTAACGACGTATGCTGTATACACCACACTCCCCTTCCCTGCACAACAGGAAGACATATGTTGGATAGAAGATAGTGTAACCATGGTTTGCGTGCACAGAGGCAGCCAGAAGGTAGGGACATAATGAACGTCAAATAATAGCCATTTTAACAAGTGAAGCTCTCCTATTAAGTTGATGTTCTGTGTGTGTGTGTGTGTGTGTGTGTGTGTGTGTGTGGGGGGGGGGGGGGGGGTTGGATAGTATGGCCACCTAGGAGAATAAAAATAAATCCAAACTTACACTTCGCCCTCATGTGGGTCCTCCTCCCGTCCCTGAAAACAAGAACAATGTCAGTTCAACCAAATCAGTGGAGCAGTAATGACAAATTTAAAAGACAGAAAATACTTATAAAATGGCTACCATTTTTTTATACCAAATGGCTGGGTTAAAAAAAAGAAAAGTTTTAAAAAAGTTGAGAAGGTGTTTTCAACTGGCAAACCACAACAGTTTCCCATTTACTTTAGTAGTGCACAACATGGTGCACCGTTTGGGGCACAATGAATGGTGTCTGGTTAGGGCTGATCTTAAGCCTGTGCAGAGCACTGATCTTTAACTCACCACCTCCTCCACTAGATCCTCTACGATGAGGCCCTGCTCCTTCGTCCTCACGTTGGTCACCCACATCCAGCCGTCATCCAGTTCATTGTGAACGATAAACATGTCCCCTTTCAGGAAGCTGACGGACAGGAGGAACAGGTCAATGTTTTGCTACAGATGTACTTATACTTGCGTCTCCTTTTACACAAAAAATAACACTGTTCTCCTCAATAATGATTGTCTATTTAGTTAAGAGATCTAAAGGCCGTGGGGGTTCCTTGAGGCTTTACAGCTAATCGCCGACTGAACTAGTATGTGGACACCCCTTCAAATTAGTGTATTCGGCTATTTCAGTCACACCTGTCAGGTGTATAAAAATCGAGCACACAGCCATGCAATCTCCATAGACAAACATTGGCTGTAGAACGACTGAAGAACTCAGTGACTTTCAACGTGGCACTGTCATTAGATCCCACCTTTCCAACAAGTCAGTTGTCAAATTTCTGCCCTGCTAGAGCTTCCCCGGTCAACTGTAGGTGCTGTTATTGTGAAATGGAAACATCTAGGCGCAACAACGGCTTAGCCGTGAAGTGGTAGGCCACAAAAGCTCACAGAGCGAGTGCTGAAGCCTCTGCAAGCAACGTCAGCACAAGAACTGTTCGTTGGGAGCTTCATGAAATGGGTTCCCATGGCCGAGCAGCTGAACACAAGCCTAATATCACCATGCGCAATGCCAGTGCACACACCCTGTCGGCTGGAGTGGTGTAAAGCTTGCCGCCATTGGAGCAGTGGAAACACGTTCTCTGGAGTGATGAATCACGCTCCACCATCTGGTAGACAGACAAATCTGGGTTTGGCGCATGCCAGGAGAACTACCTGCCCAAATGCATAGTGCCAACTATAAAGTTTGGTGGAGGAGAGATAATGGTCTGGGGCTATTTTTCATGGGTCAGGCTAGGTCTCTTTGTTCCAGTGAAGGGAAATCTTAAAGCAACAGCATACAATGACATTCTAGATGTTTCTGTGCTTCCAACTTTGTGGCAACAGTTTAGGGAAGGCTCTTTCCTGTTTTAGCATGACAATGCACAAAGTAAGGTCCACACAGAAGTGGTTTGTCAAGATTGGTGGAAAAACTTGACTGGCCTGCACAGAGCCCTGACCTCAACCCCATCAAACACCTTAGGGATGAATTGGAATGCTGACTGCGAGCCAGGCTTAATCGCCCAATATCAGTGCTGAATGGAAGCAAGTACCTGCAGCAATGTTTGGGTGTAGTAGCACCAATTCACCACAAGGTGTCTCCTGTAAGCTACACACCATTGTAAAGAAAAATTGCATGGTTCTATCCAGTCAGCTAAGACTGAGCTAGCAGTGTCTCTGTGTTAAGGCTTGGATTCAGAAAGACATTTCTCAGATCTGACAAAGAATAGACAGATTCACCTGTTAATGTGCTGGGTCTTGCTAAATGACAGGGAAAGGTCTGTTTTTATATTATTCGGATTATGTGCTTGTCAGTCCTCTCCTTCAACAAGGCAAACATGCACTCACATTCCATAAAATGTGTCTTTGTAGGTTTTACCTGATCTCATCGGTCTCTGGCACTTTGGTGTATGGAAGAATGGCTCTCACTCTCCTCCTGTCCTCTACAGGCTACACACATAGGCAGACAGACAGAAGCACACTATTAAAAAACAACTGCACTATTAACCAATGCTTCCACTAAAATCTTCAAACCCTCCCCTCAGCAATCCAAATGAAAGTATTCGACTAGACACCCTCCAGGACACCTCTCATTAGTATTTTCCTGGCTTCTCTCTTGAGAGTAGTTATGAAATATGGCCTGGGGTGTAGGGGAAGTTGGGACAAATCCCAGATACAGTGTCTTCAGAAAGTATTCATACCACTTGCCTTGTTCCACATTTTGTTGTTACAGCCTGAATACATTTTTTATTAAAATAGATTTTTTCTCTCTCACTATGACTATGTGGATTTCTGCCCACTTGTCACGAACATGCACACTGTCTAATCTGGCCATATTTTAAAATGTTGTATTTTCCTTCTGCATTTAGCCATTTCTTTCTAGAAGCATTATACTGAACTACTATATTATTCTATAGCTCCTTTGTTAGCAGTAAGCTACTGTTTATATTTCATGCCCAGTTTGGTAGGAAAATGTTTGTATGGAAAGATTTGTATAAATTGATTCCACACATAAATGTGGTTATTTTCCTGTCTCTAGCCTACCAGAGTAAAATGTTATTTGCATTTATTTTTTTAGTATTAGTTCAGTGCTTTGTTGCAAACAGGATGAATATTTTGGAATACTTTTTATTCTGTACAGGCTTCTTTCTTTTCACTGTCAATTAGGTTAGTATTGACAGTGGAGTGGAGTAACTACAATATTGTTGATCCATCCTCAGTTCTCCTATCACAGCCATTAAACTCTGTTTTAAAGTCACCATTGGCCTCATGGTGAAATCCCTGAGCGGTTTCATAACTCTCCGGCAACTGAGTTAGGAAGGACGCTTGTATCTTTGTAGTGACTGGGTGTATTGATAGCTCATCCGAAGTGTAATTAATAACTTCACCATGCTCAAAGGGATATTCAATGTCTGCTTTTTAAATCTTTACCAAATCTTTACCTTTATTTAACTAGGCTAGTGAGTTAAGAACAAATTCTTATTTACAATGACGGCCTACCAAAAGGCCTCCTGCGGGGACGGGGGCTGGGATTTAAAAAAAACAAGACAAAAACACATCACGACGAGAGACAACACTACATAAAGAGAGACCTAAGACAACAACATAGCATGGAAGCAACACATGACAACCCAGCATGGTAGCAACACAACATGGTAGCAACACAAAACATGGTACAAACATAATTGGTTACAGACAACAGCACAAAGGGCAAGAAGTTAGAGAAAACAATACACCACGTGAAGTAGCCACAACTGTTAGGTTACCAATAGGTGCCCTTTTTTGCGAGGCATTGGAAAACCTCCCTGGTCTTTGGGGTTGAATCTGTGTTTGAAATTCCTTGCTCAACCTTACAGATAATTGCATGTGTGGGGTAGAGAGATGAGGTAGTCAAAAATAAAATGTTGAACACTATTGCACACAGAACGAGTCAACTTATTTAAGTTATGCAAATTTTTACTCCTGAACTTATTTAGGCTTGCCATAACAAAGAGGTTGAAAACTGATTGACCCAAGACACTTACGTAAATATTTCTAAAAACATAATTCTACTTTGACATTATTGGGTGTTGTGTAGGCCAGTGACCAAAATAAACTACATTTAATACATTTTAAATCTGGCCTATAACAACTAAATGTTAAGTCACGGGGTGTGAACACTTTGAAGGCACTGTAATTGAGTATGTAGGGGGGGAAAAATAGTCTAACCTCCGTTTCTACTCTTGAGCGTAATGGAATCTTACCTCTGGGGGAGCCACAGGTGATAGCAGCTTTTCACCTTTCAGCAGGCAAGACACATAGCTGTAATAACCAATCAGGTCCGACAGGGACGAGAACCGGCGCCCGCCAATGTAATAGTCTCCACACATGGCGATTATCCTGTAAACATGCACAGATACAGAGCACAATATCAAATTGATTCGCTAAGCAAAATGTGCAGAAAAAATGAAGTATGAAAACAAAGGCCTAAATTAAATTGACAGTTTGAACAATTCAAATCAGCAGAAATAACTAGGCTACACTTTCCACAAATTATACTCAAACCATCAAAAAGTACAAGAGCAGATCAGCACAGTGCTAAAATTAGGCCCAGTTGCCCTGGGATCTATGAAACAAAAAGGAGAACAGATGCATTAAACTATCATGACTCAACTGATTATAGTCTGGTGTGAAATTACTCCAGTAATGATGACAATGGCATGATTAAAGTCTTGGCGAGCCAGCTAACAGTGGGGAGCCCAGAATAATCCTTCAGTCGCAGCCCATCTGTTGAGCAAATCTCTGTCTGACTAATGTACAGTAGATTAGACACCATTCAAGGACATCTTCACAAGGTTAGGCTATTGTTTAACCTTGCCTTCCTAATACCATTCCACAAGGGTTTCCAGCATCAATGCTATCATGTCTCTAAAGAAATTATGTGAATGAGATGTCATCATTTCCCCATACGTTAATCAATCGTCTATTGAAATGCTTGGTGTTGATCTGATCCAGGCGGGGTTGATGTCATGAATGCAGGCCGGGCCTTATCGACAGATATATCGAACTCACTGGAATGAATACAGTTGAATGTACAGTGCACACACCCTGAAGGTATTAATAAATAATATCCCATTTAGCAAACGCTTTTATCAAAAGCGACTTGCATACATTTTACGTATGAGTCGTCCCGGGATTTTAACCCACTACCCTGGCGTTACAAGTGCTATGCTCTACCAACTGAGCTACAAAAGGACCCTACAGTATTGTGGACACAGAGCCTAGATAGGGCAGACAGAACTGCCATTTGTGGATGGCTGCATGCATGTTCTGACTAACATCTACTCACAGCCTCAGAAAGCCATCCAAAGCACTGGAGAAACCCAGAAAACTTCACACACCAGGAGTGCTGTGAAAAGGTCATTACTTCTCCACATTTCAGTAGATGCGAGTGGGTAGTGTCGTCAGGGGCTAATGTCTGATGGAGACCCAATACCAAGATGAGGGTATGGATTTTTTTTTTTTTAAAACAAGTTCTTATTTACAATGATAGCCTACCGGGGAACAGCGGGTTAACTACCTTGTTCAGGGGCAGAACAGATTTTTACCTTGTCAGCTCGAGAACTCAATCCAGCATCCTTTCGGTTACAGGACCAACGCTCTAACCACTAGGCTACCTGAGCCCCAAAAGGTAATGGGGGGGTGGAGGTAATGTCCTGCCTGCTGGTAATCGGAAACATGGTTGCCGGGCCATCCACCCACGCACCCCTCTGTCAAAGACAAGTCTCACCTTCACCCACGCACTTGCCCCAAAGGAGCCAGCAATGGGATCCTGAATGTTATGTCTAACATCTGCATTGGCTCACTTTCTGTTCTGCTCTGTGATGCAGGGTGTTAGAGACATGGTGGCTAAGGCTATAAACTTAGACTCGGTGGTCTGTGCAGTATTCATAGCATCTGTATCTGTAACCCACAGAGATAGGTCACAGGATAGCGGTTCATTTCTTGTTTGGGTCTCGAGCTGAAAAAGTTTAAGAACCATGGGACTACAAAAAAAGGTTTGTAGCCCACGATATGCAGGTCATGGAGACATACTTCTGCGTCTGTGCGATTGACCTGCGTCATGACTTATACATTGTGAATTAATAAACTCCGTGTGTGCACGCGCATGCTTTGACTGACCTGAAGTGGTTGACCACGCTGGTCAAGCTGAGGAAGGACAGGACAAAGGAGCCGGGCCGGCGGTCACTCTCCCTGATGAGGTAGCTGCCAGGGGTCTTGGCCTGCCGCAACCGCTCCTCAGCAATGGTCCGGTCCAGCTTCCCATGGTACCACCTAAAACAAAGGGAGGGAGGGACGGACATCGACAACCTTGGATACCTAGGCCTACATGTACACCATTTTGTCCTCTGTATTCAGCTCTCAATATTACACTTTTTTTCTCTCTCTGGGAGACATTGTCAACACTAAGGCTGTGTTCTATGAAGCATACCACCTGAGAGAACTCGAGGGGGGAGGGACATACGCACAGTAACACACAAACAGTCTTTATGTAGGCTTGTTGCACAGCGTGACATTAGCCAGAATGTGATTCAAATACACTTTTGTTTTTGATTTAAAAAAGTGTAACACTTTTGTGATGCAAAAATAAATCAGCCTAATAGCTGTGCAAGTTCAAATTGGGTTCACTTTGTAAAACAATATGAATAATAAATAAAATCACTGAATTTATGATTAACTGTGCTGCAGTGTCATTCATAAATTGACTTACCACATTCATCCAAACACCCACTCCATTGTTCACCCCATCTATCATTATCTTAGGCTATTCCATTCAGTCACATGAACTCTTTCAGTTCCCAACATCTCAAACCATTCTCAGTTTGTTAGTCATTCGCTCCCACACACAGACTCAATGGAGTCACATATTCAATTAACCTTTTACTCGTTGGTCCATCATTAGTAATCATTCAGTGGTTAACACTCATTCATCCATGTCTCCTAAAAAAACGTCTGAATCAAAGAGTTTAATAAATTAGACCATTTCTTCTTTACTAACCCTCATTCATAAAACCCTAACAACCACACAGGGATTATTTGTGACTGATTCAAGGCAAACAAATAGGCCTAGCCTGCTGCTCAAAATAACCCTGTACTAGACTGGGTCTGTTATGTTAGTCTTGACTTGGGACTAGGCTTTGTTTTGGGGTTCTTGGTCTCGCAGAGATCGTAGTATACGGCCTTGCCCTTGGACTTGATAGAATGCTCTTGTCTAGTCTACATACAACTAGATAAGACTAAAATGCCAGCAAACTATGCTAGCCAAAACAAGGAGGGATCACCACTATTCATGTTATGCGTTTAAAAAGACACCACTGAGTTTGAGAAAGTGTCTAGGACTCTAGGGTCAATTCTCAAGTCAACAGCGAGTGTGAGCATAACATTACATTGACATCTTCTGAAATATTAAGCTAGTAAGAAACTGCACCAAGATTTCACCCTCTAGTCTACCTATATAGAGCAGCCACTAAAACAGGCGAGAGGAGTGGAACGGAGCGTAAACGACAAAAGCTTTTTAAGCTTCAGCCGCACCATTAAAAGCAGGCTGCTTTTTTAGTCAAACAGAAGCTTTTCTACCACTGGTTAAAGTTTCAGCAGGTCACCGACTTAACGTTCCCGCCAGATGGGTGAAACATTTACACGTTGGCCCAGATTTTGGGCTAACGCCTCAGAACGGGGGGGGGGGGGGGGGGGGGGGTGAGATGAATGAGTTGTCACAGTTATTTTCAAAAACAAGACTTTAAGGGCTCCCATCTGGTTTAGAGGAGCAGGGGTATGCTATTGTAAAAAAAGATAATGAGAGCGATGAAGTCTGGTGTGGGGGTATGTGTGCTGTGGACGGGGAAAGGGCCAGTGGAGCTCCTGGGAGGGGGTTAAGAGACTGGCAGGCTGAAGGTTTTGTTTGATGGAGAGATTACGGTAGACAGATGTGAGAAGTGAGCGTATGATTGACTGCTAAATAGTTAATATCTGTATTGACCCTTTTTACACTAACTCCTTTGACTCATCACATAGTCTGCTGCTACTGTTTATTATCTATCCTGTTGCCTAGTCACTTTACCTCTACCTATATGTACATATCTACCTCAACTCGTACTGGTACCCCGTCATGTATATAGGGGCATGGAGACATCTGTCAGCATGGAGACTGACTATAGTACAATGCCTACAAATGGTGGGGTGGAAGATAAATGTTGGCCTGAACCAACAGTATTGCTGTTGAATTGGACGTTCAGGTCTTCATTAATGAGATGGTCCAAACAGCCGAGGGAACGAGGCAGGTGTCGGAGGGAGGGAGAGTGAGAGAACTCACTCTACTGTCAGGTTTGCCGACTTAGTTTAGGCAGATGTTGGAAAGATGCTAAAAGGTGTATATATTGAAAAGATGGGGTTTATCAAGTGTCTAAGCAGGCCTAAGCCTAATGTAATTTCAAACTCTGAAACAGCTGAAATTGATTCATGATCATTCTCATTTCAAATGCATCTTTCCTAGTGTATAGAGAGCCATATTATTCAAACATTTGCATAGAGCAAATATCCTGCCCGTCTCAATCTGAAACAACGACAACACAATAACAGCAGAGGAAAGAGTCTGATCCAGGGGTGAGTCATTTGGTGTTTGCCTACGCACACAGTCTGCTTTGTAGCTCGGGGTCAAATAATATCAGCACAACCGGGGTTGTGATTCCACTAAAGATGGAACAGCTCCAGGATTTTTTCCTCTCCATCTCCACTGTTGGTCACGGTTGTTAATTTATTTATCCAGCAACTATTAACCCCTCAGCCTGAAAAGGGAACACCACACGGCTTGCCAACACACGCATTACCTGCACCATGAGATATGTGCACAGAGCATCCTCTCACCATCATACTTTACAGGCCAGAAGACAGTGGGGGTTCCATCCGGAGGAAGCAGAGCGAGAGCTGTGCATGGACTGACCTCCTTATTAAACCTTCCAGTGAGGATAGGGTCAAAGGACTGCTCTATAAAAAGGTCCACAGTAAACTCAGTGCTGCTGTGCAGATTCACAGGGAGTGGAGTGTTAATGCTAAGGCAGGTGGGTTCCTACAGTGAAACTCCCCCAGGCTGTGTGTCTTTCTTCCTGAGCGGAGCTGTACTGGCCAGCTGTGGCTTGGACAGACGTCCAGGTTTGCTAAACTACACTGTAGCTGCACTGGAGAGAATTTAATTGCCTTAGATCAGAACTGTCTGTATAGCTGTTATAGTCACGATGGTGTCTGATGGTGGATGTGTGAGTAGAAAGAGATGGCTGATTAGCCTAGGGTCCACGGTGTGAATGTTTTTTGGGCAAATTATCTTGCATACATTCTAAAAGTGCAACTCTTGCAAATATTAGATTATCATTGAATAATTTCAGTGTTCCTTTTTATAGTGTTAGACCGATGCTTCATATTTTTCATTGCAACACCCGTCATAAGTGTTCCACTCCCACCACGTCTGAAAACGCTTGCGTGCGTAAGTTTATTCAGTGAGAGATGAGTTCGTAGAAACACTTTCCATTTCCCATCCTTAAAATTAAAAACGTCTATAAATATTCCACCGACCTATGTGCAGTAACCAGCTAAAAGTTACTTAAGCTACTGCATACAGTTACTTTCAAAGCAACAAAAGCATGGAAACTAACAAAATTAAGAAATTGTTACACCCTATGACAACGCAGTCCTCACTAATGTACAAGCTTATTTTTTTATATAGGTGTACTTTAGCACGTTTTGGGGGAGGCCGGGGTTAGCCAGGGTGTTGTGATGAATGGGGTATGAATATCAACCACAACAGCAGCGATAGGACACGCTGGTTATCAGCCTGAGGAATGCCTCGTTGTGTCAGTGCATGAATCAAGAGCAGCACAGTGAAGCTCTGCACTGGCTGTTCCTACTGGCAGCTACTAGTTTAACCCTTAAGCACTACTCTTAAAAAAAAAAAAGAGCCTAAAATAAGGCTGCTCTGTATCCTGCATACTGTGCACTAAAAGAACAAACTAAACTTGTCAACAATAAAACTGACTGGTCATGATGCTGAGCTGCCAGCGGTCATGATGGGAAACAAGCCAATCACGCTTTCCCCGCACGGATGGGATTGTCCTCCTTAACTGGTGCCCACAAGGTCCAGCAAACATATAGCCTAGAGCTGGGCAAAATGCCTGTGGTAAGTGATCAATATGGTCAGTGTCAATAATATTTGGTTTATCATCCAATCTCTAACATGCCTATTTCAATTTATATTAAACTTCCTCAATCAACGGTTTTCTTTAGTGGTCATCAATTTGAGTTGGGAGTTTGCTTTATTCCAACGTAAAATAAAAGGTTTTCATGTGCAATTTTCTAAAAACAAAAATGTGATATTTGGAGCCATATTCAAATGAGATAATGTAGAAAAACTCAAAGGAGCATCAAGTTGTAAGTGCAGGAGGAGAACCTAGGGTACATTTGCTACATCAATGGATCCAATTAATGTGGACTCCAACAATCGATCAATGAAATATAGAATCATAGCATTAACTCACCCAAACAAAAAGCAAAGCCTTACAAAAATATATTTAGGGGAATAAGGTAAGGGTAATTCCAAAAACCTTACTCTGTCTGGTAGAGATGAATAACAAAGAGAGAGAAAAGAGATGGAGCATCATCCACCTCCGTCTCCTGTCCTACCAGCCTGTTAGGAAAGTAAGGAGGGCTGGATGGCTAGGTGCCACACTTACGCGGAGTTCGCTCTCTGCTGCATCTCCTGGTCTGTCCCGCTCTCTCACAAGGAGTTCCCGCTCCACTGATGCTGATTGTTCTGCTGCCGAGTTGGAGTGACTAGGGTCCGAGTGCTCCGGTGCGGAAAGCAATGCAAACACAACTCTAAATCCATCTGTGCCATGCTATGAACCTGCTGCCCAGATAAAGTAATCTCCGCACTCTAGGGTCAGTAAGCAGCAACCAAAGGAGGAAGAGGGCTAGTGGAATGGACCTCACATAATGCTGGAAGAGTTGCTAAGTGATTAAAAAAATATTCTGATCAGTTGTCCAGTATTTTTTAATCGTCTAAACATTGAGCGAAGAGGTTTGTCTTACAGGATGAGGAGGCTGAGTCCGTCTGCATCTTCAAGCCAAGCAGAAAGGATGAATCTCTCTCCATTTCCCTCGCTCCCTGGAGCCTAAAATAAAGCCCCGCATCATGAGCACGCAGCCTATAGGTTTAATGAGAAGTGGGGCAGTGGGGGTAAGGAGTGGTATCACACGAGTGAGGTTGCATGGCAACACACATAATCCCATGACCTCTGGGTGCTTATGTGAACGGCTTACATACAACCACACCTGAAGCTAGCGGTGTGCATGGTTCAAAACACACTCACCCCGAAATTCCGTATTGGTTACAAACCCCAGGATTATTTAGGTAAATGTACAAAACGCCACAGCTTCAAAACACTGCATGGATTTATGCACTAACCAGACCCTTCTTCAACTTGTCTAAAACCAATTTGTTTGTTTTTACTTTCCACAGTGGGGAAAAAGGGAGCAGATGTGAAAATGCTCTATTTTTCTTCACACATGGAATGTCACAGCTTGTTACCCTAAGTCAGAGCGAGAGTGACGGCACACGGACTCGTTTGACGCACACTAGGGATGGGCATTTGAAATTATTTGTGATATTTTTGGTATATATATATATATATATATATATATAAATATGGATAGTTGAAATGCATGTGTTTTAAAGAAGAAAAAAAACTGGAGGGGGGTGGGTAACCTTCAATGGAGAATTTCTCCTGCAACTCGAGAGCCGATCTGCTGAAACAAGCAAAGTGCAGCACAAGGGTGGGGGGCGAGAGGAGTAGGGGCCTGTGTGTGGCATGGAAGTAGAGTGCCCGTCTTGACCACATCAAATCATTGACTTGCCTAGGTAAATAAAAATAAAATAGTAAACAAGCAAAGATGGCAGGAAATTTGTAAATGGCAGGAAATTTGGCTCCAGTGATGTACTGGGCCGTATGCACTACCCTCTGTAGTAGAGGTCGACCGATTAATTAGGGCCGATTTCAAGTTTTCATAACAATCGGTAATCTGCATTTTTGGACACTGATTATGGCCGATTACATTGCACTCCACGAGGAGACTGTGTGGCAGGCTGACTACCTGTTATGCGAGTGCAGCAAGGAGCCAAGGTAAGGTGCTAGCTAGCATTAAACTTATCTTATAAAAAAATAAAAAAATCTTACCATAATCACTAGTTAAACTAGTAATATCAACAACCATGTCTAGTTATCTAGCTTGTCCTGCGTTGCCTGTTAATTTATCATTGAATCACAGCCTACTTTGCCAAAGGTGTGATTTAACAAGTGCATTCGCGAAAAGCACTGTCGTTGCACCAATGTGTACCTAACCATAAACATCAATGCCTTTCTTAAAACTTCTTTGGGATAGCGGGCAGCATTTTCACTTTTGTATGAATAGCGTGCCCAAGGTAAACTGCCTCCTACTCAGTCCCAGATGCTAATATATGCATATTATTATTTAGTATTGAATAGAAGACACTGAAGTTTCTAAAACTGTTTGAATGATGTCTCAGTATAACATAACTCATATGGCAGGCAAAAACCTGAGAAAAAATCCAAACAGGAAGTGGGAAATCTGAGGTTTGTAGTTTTTGAACTCAGCCCCTATCAAATACAGTGGGATATAGGTTATTTTGCACTTCCTAAGGTTTCCACTAGATGTCAACCATCTTTAGAACATTGTTTCAGGCTTCTACCGTGAAGGGGGGCCGGATGAGAGGTCTTTGACTAAGGGGTCTGGCAGCAGCCTCGTTCTCAGTCACACGCATTTCACATGAGGTAGCTCTCGTTCCATTGCTTTTCTACAGACAATGGAATTCTCCGGTTGGAACATTATTGAACATTTATGATAAAAACATCCTAAAGATTGATTCTATACTTAGTTTGAGAAGTTTCTTTGACCTGTAATATAACTTTTGGAACTTTTTGTCCGACTGGACCTGAACACGCATTTGGATTTGTTTACCAAAAGCCCTAACAAAAGAAGCTATTTGGACATAATTGATGGACTTCATGGAACAAATTAAACATTTGTCGAACTGGGATTCCTGGGAGTGCATTCTGATGAAGATCAAAGGTAAGTGAATATTTATAATGCTATTTCAAACTAATGTTGACGGCGCAACATGGCAGATATTTATTTTGGCTGTTTTGGGCTCTGAGCGCCGTACTCAGATTATGCTTTTTCAGTAAAGTTTTTTTGAAATCTGACACAGAGGTTGCATTAACCTCTCTGGGATAGATGGGACGCTTGCGTCCCAACAGCCATGTCAAAATGTAGAGCGCCAAATTCAAAAAAATTATATAAAATTAAACTTGATTAAATCACACATATAAGATATCAAATTAAAGCTACACTCGTTGTGAATCCAGCCAACATGTCAGATTTCAAAAAGGCTTTTCGGCAAAAGCAAACGATGCTATTATCTGAGGATACACCATAGTAAACAAAGAGAGAGAAGCATATTTCAACCATGCCGGCGCTACTCAAAACGCAGAAATAAAATATAAAAAACGCATTACCTTTTATGAGATTCTTTTGTTGGCACTCCAATATGTCCCATAAACATCACAAGTGGTCCTTTAGTTCGATTAATTCCGTCCATATATATCCAAATTGTCCATTTATTTGGCGCCGTTGTACCAGGAAAAACAGCGTTCAATTTGAGCAAAATCACGACACAATATCTAAAAAAAATTACCTCTAAACTTTGCCAAAACATTTCAAAGTACTTTTGTAATACAGCTTAAGGTATTTGTAAACGTTAATAATCGATCAAATTGAAGACAGGTCAATCTGTTTTCAATACAGGATATCAACAAACTCACGGAACATTTCATGTCTTGCCCAAATCTCAAACATAAACAAACGACGTCACTCCACTTCCGGGTTAATATCTTTTTCACCTCACTAAGAAAAAACCTTAACCATTTTCCATACAATGGCGACATCCAGTGGAAGCAGTAGAAACTGCGCATTTACTGATTAGAATTCTGGTTTGCCCAACACAATCCATTGAACATAGAGGAACTGAACAATAAAAAAGTTAGTCCTCAGGGTTTTGACTGCTATATAAGTTCTGTTATACTTACAGATATGATTCAAACTGTTTTAGAAACTTCAGAGTGTTTTCTATCCAAATCTACTAATTATATGCATATCTTATATTCTGGGGATGAGTAGCACGAAGTTGAAATTGCGCACGCTATTTTTCCCTAAGTGAAAACTCTGCACCCTATCCTAGAGAAGTTAAGGAGAAGATTTATCTATATTTCCATGTATAACACATATATTTTCATCAACATTTATAATGAGTATTTCTGTAACTTCATGTGGCTCTCTGCAAATTCACTGCATGTTTTGGAACTACTGAACGCCAATGTAAAATGAGATTATTGGATATAAATATTGTGTGACATGAAGTCCTATGAGTATCATCTGATGAAGATCAAAGGTTAGTGATTCATTTTTCTCTCTATTTGTGCTTTTTGTGACTCCTCTCTTTGGCGGGAAAAATGGCTGGGTTTCTCTGTGACTTGGTGGTGACCTAACAATCGTTTGTGGAGCTTTCGCTGTAAAGCATTTTTGAAATCAGACACTGTGGCTGGATTAACGAGAATGAATTTTATCTTTAAAAATGGTGCCTAATTTGATTTATGCGATTTCTGTTGATTTGTATTTGGCACCCTGCAATTTCATTGGCGAGGGGTTCCGCTAGCGGAACGCCAGTCCTAGACAGGCTAAAATCAATACACAAGTATATATTAAACATGCATATTTAGTAAATATTGCCTGCTAACATTAAAATAAATTAACTAGAGAAATTGTGCCACTTGTCTTGCGTTCTGTGCAAGCAGAGTCAGGGTGTATATGCAGCAGTTTGGGCCGCCTGGCTCGTTGCGAACTGTGTGAAGACCATTTCTTCCTAACAAAGACCGTAATTAATTTGCCAGAATTGTACATAATTATGACATAACATTGGTTGTGCAATGTAACAGCAATATTTAGACTTAGGGATGCCACCCGTTCAATAAAATACGTAACGGTTCCGTATTTCACTGAAAGTATAAACGTTCTGTTTTTGAAATGATAGTTTCCGGATTTGACCATATTAATGACCTAAGGCTTGTATTTCTGTGTGTTATTATATTATACGTCTATGATTTGATAGAGCAGTCTGACTGAGCGGTGGTAGGCAGCAGCAGGCTCGTAAGCATTAATTCAAACAGCACTTTCCTGCATTTGCCAGCCGCTCTTCGCTGTGCTTCAAGCATTGCGCTGTTTATGACTTCAAGCCCATCAACTCCCGAGATTAGGCTGGCAATACTAAAGTACCTATTAGAACAGCCAATAATCAAAGGTATATGAAATACAAATGGTGTAGAGAAATAGTCCTATAATAAATACAACCTAAAACTTCTTACCTGGGAATATTGAAGACTCATGTTAAAAGGAACCACCAGCTTTCATATGTTCGGAGCAAGGAACTTAAGTTAGCTTTTTTTTATTTTTTTACATGGCACATATTGCACTTTTACTTTCTTCTCCAACACTTTGTTTTTGCATTATTTAAAACAAATTGAACATGTTTCATTATTTGACTAAATTGATTTTATTGATGTACAGTTGTGGCCAAAAGTTGAGAATGTGAATTTATATTTGTCAAAGTCTGCTGCCTCAGTTTGTATGATGGCAATTTGCATATACCCCAGAATGTTATGAAGAGTGATCAGATAAATTGTAATTAATTGCAAAGTCCCTCTTTGCCATGCAAATGAACTGAATCCCCCAAAAACATTTCCACTGCATTTCAGCCCTGCCACAAAAGGACCAGCTGACATGTCAGTGATTCTCTCGTTAACACAGGTGTGAGTGTTGACGAGGACGGAGCTGACTCTGTCATGCTGATTGAATTCGAATAACAGACTGGAAGCTTCAAAAGGAGGGTGGTGCTTGGAATCATTGTTCTTCCTCTGTCAACCATGTTACTTGCAAGGAAACACGTGCCGTCATCATTGCTTTGCACAAAAAGGTCTTCACAGACAAGGATATTGCTGCCAGTAAGATTGCATAAATCAACCATTTATCGGATCATCAAGAACTTCAAGGAGAGCGGTTCAATTGTTGTGAAGGCGGCTTCAGGGTGCCCAAGAAAGTCCAGCAAGCGCAAGGACCGTTTTCTAAAGTTGATTCAGCTGCGGGATCGGGGCACCACCAGTACACAGCTTGCTCAGGAATGGCAGCAGGCAGGTGTGAGTGCATCTGCACGTACAGTGAGGCAAAGAATTTTGGAGGATGGCCTGGTGTCAAGAAGGGCAGCAAAGAAGCCACTTCTCTCCAGGAAAAAACATCAGGGTAGACTGATATTCTGCAAAAGGTACAGGGATTGGACTGCTGAGGACTGGGGTAAAGTCATTTTCTCTGATGAATCCTCTTTCTGATTGTTTGGGGCATCCGGACAAAAGCTTGTCAGGAGAAGACAAGGTGAGCGCTACCATCAGTCCTGTGTCATGCCAACAGTAAAGCATCCTGACACCATTCATGTGTGGGGTTACTTCTCAGCCAAGGGAATGGGCTCACTCACAATTTTGCCTAAGAACACAGCCATAAATAAAGGATGGTACCAACACATCCTCCGAGAGCAACTTCTCCCAACCATCCAGGAACAGTTTGGTGACGAACAATGCCTTTTCCAGCATGATGGAGCACCTTGCCATAAGGCAAAAGTGATAACTAAGTGGCTCGGGGAACAAAACATTGATCTTTTGGGTCCATGGCCAGGAAACTCCCCAGACCTTAATCCCATTGGGAACTTGTGATCAATCCTCAAGAGGCGGGTGGACAAACAAAAACCCACAAATTCTGACAAACTCCAAGCATTGATTATGTGAGAATGGGCTGCCATCAGTCAGGATGTGGCCCAGAAGTTAATTGACAGCATGCCAGGGCAGCTTGCAGAGGTCTTGAAAAAGGGTCAACACTGCAAATATTGACTCTTTGCATCAACTTCATGTAATTGTCAATAAAAGCCTTTGACACTTCTGAATTGCTTGTAATTATACTTCAGTATTCCATAGTAACATTGACAAAAATATCTAAACACTGAAGCAGCAAACTTTGTGGAAATTAATGTGTCACTCAACTTTTGGCCACGACTGTATTATATTAACTTAAAATAAGTGTTAATTCAGTATTGTTGTAATTGTCATTATTACAAATATTAAAAAATAAAATCTGCTGATTAAATCGGTATCGGCCTTTTTTGGTCCTCCAATATCGGTATTGAAAAATCATACTTAAATCGGTCGACCTCTACGCTTTAGCGCCTTACGGTCGGATGCCGAGCAGTTGCCATACCAGGCAGTGATGCAACCGGTCAGGATGCTCTTGATGGTGCAGCTGTAGAACTTTTTTGGGGAACCATGCCAAATCTTTTCAGTCTCCTGAGGGGGAAACAGTGTTGTGCCCTCTTCACAACTGTCTTGGTGTGTTAGGACAATGATAGTTTGTTGGTGATGTGGACACCAAGGAACTTGAGGCTCTCAACCTGATCCACCGCAGCCCCGTTGATGAGAATGGGGGCCTGTTCAGCCCTCCTTTTCCTGTAGTCCACAATCAGCTCCTTTGTCTTGTTCACATTGAGGGAGAAGTTGTTGTCCTGGCAGTGTGACCTCCTCCCTATAGGCTACCTCATCTTTGTCGGTGATCAGGCCTACCACTGATGTGTCTTCAGCAAACTTAACGATGGTGTTGGAGTCGTGCTTGGCCACGCAGTCGTGGGTGAACAGGGAATATAGGTGACTAAACACGCAGCCGAGGGGCCCCAGTGTTGAGGATCAGTGTGGCAGATGTGTTGCCTACCCTTACCAACTGGGGGTGGCCCATCAGGAAGTACAGGATCCAGTTGCAGAGGGAGGTGTTTAGTCCCAGGGTCCTTAGCTTAGTGATGATCTTTGTGGGCACGATGGTGTTGAACGCTGAACTGTAGTCAATGAACAGCATTTTCATATACAGTGGGGAGAACAAGTATTTGATAACCTGCAAAATCGTCAGTGTTTCCTACTTACAAAGCATGTAGAGGTCTGTAATTTTTTATCATAGGTACACTTCAACTGTGAGAGAGTTCTTGACCAGGTTTGCACACACTGCAACAGGGATTTTGGCCCACTCCTCCAAACAGACCTTCTCCAGATCCTTCAGGTTTGGGGGCTGTCGCTGGGCAATACGGACTTTCAGCTCCCTCCAAAGATTTTCTATTGGGTTCAGGTCTGGAGACTGGCTAGGCCACTCCAGGACTTGAGATGCTTCTTACGGAGCCACTCCTTAGTTGCCCTGGCTGTGTGTTTCGGGTCGTTGTTATGCTGGAAGACCCAGCCACGACTATCTTCAACGCTCTTACTGAGGGAAGGAGGTTGTTGGCCAAGATCTCGCGATGCATGGCTCCATCCATCCTCCCCTCAATACGGTGCAGTCGTCCTGTCCCCTTTGCAGAAAAGCATCCCCAAAGTATGATGTTTCCACCTCCAAGCTTCACGGTTAGGATGGTGTTCTTGGGGTTGTACTCATCCTTCTTCTTCCTCCAAACACGGCGAGTGGAGTTTAGACCAAAAAGCTCTATTTTTGTCTCATCAGACCACATGACCATGCTCCGAATTCCTCCTCTGGATCATCCAGATGGTCATTGGCAAACTTCAGACGGGCCTGGACATGCGCTGGCTTGAGCAGGGGGACCTTGCGTGCGCTGCAGGATTTTAATCCATGACGGCGTAGTGTGTTACTAATGGTTTTCTTTGAGACTGTGGTCCCAGCTCTCTTCAGGTCATTGACCAGGTCCTGCCGTGTAGTTCTGGGCTGAACCCTCACCTTCCTCATGATCATTGATAACCCACGAGGTGAGATCTTGCATGGAGCCCCAGACCGAGGGTGATTGACCGTCATCTTGAACTTCTTCCATTTTCTAATAATTGCGCCAACAGTTGTTGCCTTCTCACCAAGCTGCTTACCTATTGTCCTGTAGCCCATCCCAGCCTTGTGTAGGTCTACAATTTTATCCCTGATATGCTTACACAGCTCTCTGGTCTTGGCCATTGTGGAGAGGTTGGCGTCTGTTTGATTGAGTGGGTGGACAGGTGTCTTTTATACAGGTAACGAGTTCAAACAGGTGCAGTTAATACAGGTAATGAGTGGAGAACAGGAGGGCTTCTTAAAGAAAAACTAACAGGTCTGTGAGAGCCGGAATTCTTACTGGTTGGTAGGTGATCAAATACTTATGTCATGCAATAAAATGCAAATTAATTACTTAAAAATCATACATTGTGATTTTCTGGATTTTTGTTTTAGATTCCGTCTCTCACAGTTGAAGTGTACCTGTGATAAAAATTACAGACCTCTACATGCTTTGTAAGTAGGAAAACCTGCAAAATCGGCAGTGTATCAAATACTTGTTCTCCCCACTGTAGGTGTTCCTTTTGTCCAGGTGGGAAAGGGCAGTGTGGAGTGCGGTATGCGAATTGGAGTGGGTCTAGGTTTTCCGGGATGAAGGTGTTGATGTGAGTCCTGACCAGCCTTTCAAAGCACTTCATGGCTACCGACATGAGTGCTACGGTGCGGTCGTCATTTAGGCAGGTCATCTTTGCTTTATTGGGCACAGGGACTATGGTGGTCTGCTTGAAACATGTGGTTATTACAGACTTTGTCAGGGAGAGGTTGAAAATGTCAGTGAAGACACTTGCCAGTTGGTCCGCGCATGCTCAGAGTACACTTCCTGGTAATCTGTCTGGCCCCGCAACCTTGTGAATATTGACCTGTTTAAAGGTCTTGCTCACATTGCCTACGGAGAGGGTGATCACACAGTCATCCGGATCATATCAAGCAGTATAGTCCATTCTTGAACACACCGCCCAGTCAACTATCAACTTCCAGCAAGGGACATTTGTTTTTTACTCTCATTAATCCACACAACATACGTTGGCATAATTGTCACTAATTGACACTGGTGGAGGGCGAAGTCTTTAGAGCCCAGTCTGAATGTTGCCCCATATCCATCACAGTGCCCACACGGGAAACAAATATACAACCTTATGGTTGCCAATCAGGTTCCCTGGAATAACTCAAACCTACCCAGAGCTTTTGACCCATTTAAAATCAGTGGGACATTAGAGTTCCAAGAGCTTTGCTCCTCCAAAAATGACTAGTAATCATGTCCCATCTGATTTAATTGACAATGGGCTAATGAGGGAAGAACACCCTGAGGGTTGTTCTATCGCTCTCAAACTCAAACAGAGGAAGTGTTTCAGTGTAGTCATACGTTTGATTAGTCATAGTTAGGTAAAATATTCAGTAGCTAAATGTGTTTGTTCTGTGACAATTGAGTAAAAGTTCTGAAAAGGAATGATAAAAAATTAAATCCCAAACTATTGTAGAATGCCTGAAGATCCTGTGGCGGCCACAATGAGAAGCTCAGAAGTCTTGAAAACAGGATGCAGGAGAGAAAAGGCAGGCCAGTGTGGGTATGGAGGGGCATGACAGGACATTGCACAACATGCAGAAAATGTATGGAAACTGCATGCCTTATCAATGCACAGTGTTTGACCAAATATGAACGTTACCATTATTGCACTGATGTATGCATTTAGTTTGTAAGACGACAAAAACCTAAGAATGTAGCTACAACCGAGAGGACTGTCAACCACCATTTAGTTTTACGGCATTTAGTTTTAGAGTGCCGTCTTGTGGCTTTTCAGCGTTGCGCATTGCAGCAATTTCAAAAGCTTAGGCCAAGGAAATTAGGCTACATTAATAAGGTTCTTATAGGCCCAAGCTAATTCTAATTGTTGGGATCACCACTCAGCAAATCTGTGTAATTACTGAGACTTTTAAAAAAAATGTAAAGTGTGTATTGTTATAAAAAGGACTGTAGTATTTGGCTCTAAAGATAAGTCTCAGCAAGGGGATAGGTATGTAACTTGATCCTTGTGCCATTAGGAATTCCACCAGTGACAAGTTTCAAAAGGCAATTAGGGAGCGTGGGTGCTCAATTAGCACTTCAGCAAGAGACATTTTCATGACCAACTGCTTATCTGGTGGGGTTTTTTTTTTTTGGGGGGGGGGGGGGGGGTTATTGACTAAATCCTCTCTAATCTTCGAGGTACCCTGTTTGTTTTGGCTCAGGCACTGGGCTGGCGTTCTCCGAGGTGGGGTGAGCGACATTAGGCCTTCTGACATCTTCGTTATGCAGTTGTTAGTGTGAAACATTGATCCCACCGCTGCCGCCATTGTTTATGAATGAGCCTTTGTTGTACAGAGGCGTGAATGAGTCTGCTGCTGGTTGCGTTGCTCTCCCTCTCCATGGCATTCTACAAAGTGCTAAGTTAAGCACCTCTAAATGAACATGAGAACTAAAGACTATAGCTTCTGACAGTCTCCAGGGATGATGAACCTATGCTGCAAATACCAGGTCACCTCAGAAGTGACCTTCTATGATAACATTTTAGCAAGACATTCTCCAGTGAAGTAGGCCAGGCCTTGTATTTACCCATCACCACCAATACCGGTAGAAATGTAGGCTATTAAGGCCTAGCCTACATGAGTTTTACAATGTGTTTAAGACACCACACAATGGGTTGATTTAACCTCACCAAAACTGTTAAGTTCACTGACTCTTGGGCTATGCACCGTGTACTTGACTGACTGCCTTTAGAATCAGACTACGTATCATCCATGGGACGGCACCACTGCTTCAGACAGTCACCCTGCCAAGGCTCCAGTCGACAACCCTCTGTCACAGTGGATCACTGCCACATGCGGAGGAGACCCGCATCTTAATTGGGTCATCATTTCATAGCAAGGGTGGAGTCCTCGCAATTACACTGTGGTCCATTAGGCTCCCAGGGAAGTAAGGGTGTGCAGCTCTGAGTGTGACATTGTAAAGAGTCGCCTATGGACTTGTGTGTAGATGGTGTGTGCATTCCAATTAGCGAATTAAAGCATTAGTTAAAATGTGTTAGGGCCTCAACTATAATGTATCAATGAAAAGTGATGATGAAACTGCTATCTTTCGCTAGGTAGTGGATCTGTAGTGTTAGGCTTCATTGAAAATAAATATAAATCACTCAATAAGAAAAATTACTTGATATGAAACTATTTTGCTCTGGTATTTGAAGTTGAATTGCAACGCACTGTGTTATACATGATAAGATGAGGTGGGGTAATTTGTAACCACTGGCACAGTACCTCACACCACATGCTAGTTTGCAGCAGCCAGGTCACCGCAGCTCAACCAACACACACACCACATTAAGATACATAATACCAGCTAAAGAAGAGGAACTTGTGTTTCATCAGACTCCAGTCGTGTGAAATGTCTCACATTGAGTCAGTGTAGTGGACTGATGAGTGGCTGGTTAAATAAATAAACAAACACCTCACTACCCAGGTTTCCATCCAACCATGTCATGTAGATTAATTACCTGACCAGGGCTCCAAATAAAAGTTAGGAGCACCAGAAAATACATATTTAAATTTTAAATTTTTTTGAGATACAGGCTTTATTGGGCCTATATCAATTAGTTACTTTTGAAGCAAGCTGTACCCTAGAAACTAATATATAACTGTAAATAGTACATCACTGGGGCTAAGCTGCCTGCCATCCAGGACCTCTACACCAGGCGGTGTCAGAGGAAGGCCCTAAAAATTGTCAAAGACCCCAGCCATAGACTGTTCTCTCTACTACTGCATGGCAAGCGGTACCAGAGCACCAAATCTAGGACCAAAAAACTTCTCAACAGCTTTTACCCCCAAGCCATAAGACTCCTGAACAGGTAATCAAATGGCTACCCAGACTATTTGTATAATGCGTGTGTGTCCCCAACCCCTCTTTTACACTGCTGCTACTACTCTGTTTATATATGCATAGTCACTTTAAACCATACCTACATGTACATACTACCTCAATTAGCCCGACTAACCGGTGCCTGTATATAGCCTCGCTGTTAACTTTCACTGTTTTTTTATTTACTTCTATTGTTCACCTAATACCATTTTTTTTACTTAAAATTTGCACTGTTGGTTAGGGCCTGTAAGGAAGAATTTCACTGTAAGGTCTACTACACCTGTTGTATTCGGCACACCTGACAAATAAACTTTGATTTGAAATACATTAGTTTATTAGGAAAGGTAAATTAGTAATTTCTATGACAGGTATTTATATTAACAAGTCATTTGTGGAATATTAGGTTCCTACATTATGTAAAAATAACTATTTTCCTATTGAGATACATTACATAGAAAACACTTAAATGTCAGGTTTGTGATGGGAACGCATTTTATATTCATGTCTATGATCATTGATCTCCGGAAGAACAAGCTATCCCTTTTGCTTTCTTTGTGCCCCCAAATGTTTGCATATGCTGGTAAATGTACCAGGTTGTTAGCTAGCCAGCCAATGAGGTAACATGACTGAACAAAGTATAAACAAACAGTTAACACGCGAGTAGTTTTAGAACAGCACACATGGTTTATGAATATAAAATGTGTTCCTGGCGATCCTCTATAGGAAGATAAAAATGTTGCACCAGTAATATGGGTCAGATCGTTGCGCTAGATGCAAGCTGTTTTCGCTGTAGTAATGGTGCTACTGTGCCGCTATTGAATCTGCACTTTTTTTTTTTTTTCTAGTGCACTCGGAGAAAAAAGTTTAAAAAAAAAAGTTTTAAAGGGTACAGCAAAGCCTTATTACAACAATTATAAAATCTGAGCTTTTCCTTCCTAGTCTCACAGTACTCCCAAAATAAAACTCCTGGTCGCACAACAAAATATTTAGTCCCCAAAAATATTATAATAAAAATAATAAAAATCGGTTGCACTATATATATCTGACGTATTAAAAAAAGACTGGGCTGATGGAAACAAGAAATGTCCGTACAATTTCATAAAATGTCGACAGAATGTTTTCCTTCAACATGGTGGGATCTTTTTGTAAATTAGGCGAGAAATGGTGTTGGGAATGCCTTAATCCTCAAATATTGATATAATAACCATCATATGAAGGTAAACTTGGAGTCACGTGAAGATATGTTGTCAGGTCCTCCCACTAAAGATAAAATAAGTTACGAGTCACTTCACAGGGTGGTGAAAGTCCACAGCGATGAGCATGATGCTCCTTTCCAATAGAGGAAATTATTTTGGTGACATGATGATCGGCTGCCATTTGACAAATCAAAATTCTCGCTCTTATTCATAATAATTCCTGATGTAGGCTAGCCTACCGGCACTATTTGAGAGCTGATGGATAGAACGTATGTGCCAAGACCAGAGTGCATATATGCTATTTAACGCAACAGTTTGTGACAAAACTAAAATAGGTAGTGTTGAAAATGCAATGGAAACACATTGAACTTTAGATTTTTATTCAGGACATAACTTACGCAAAAAAAGTACCTTCTATGCACTAAATTGTCGCGCAATGCTTTATATCCGCAACAAGTCAGTTTGGTGGAAATACCCCACTGGTGGGAAAGTGCATGTTTTCTTTATGCCGATTTTAGAATAAGTGCATGAAAATCTGTCACCAATTGGATGGAAACCTAGCCATTGTGGAAAACAAGGGGGGGGAATTTAAATCAGTCCCCTTCATTACATCTTTGCTACTGCCTGGTGCCCCGGCAGAAAGGGATGTAAAGGAAACCAGAGGAGAATCCACTGACTGATTGAGCTCAACATTTATTTTTTCAGCTAAAAAGCTGGCCAATCTGACAGGGAGATATGTAACTCCTAAAATAAGAGCTGATTTCACACTCCAGCCCCAGTTATTTCCATATCTCACAGCGTGAGGCCAGAAATGATAAAGCTCAGCACTTCACTAATGAGACTGACAAAAACGAGTGCCACACACACACTACAAAGATATAGGCTAATATGATTGTGTAGGGAAACCCAATATGTTTAATCTCCCACAATGGATAGTCCTACTGCAGCAACACTGACACAAAAGCCTGCAGCAGCAGACATTGGCTACCCTTACTCAGGAGCAGGATGTGAGAGGAATTATTATTCCATGAGAAAACATTTCCATTGAATATGGTTATGACCACACGATTGTGTGGTTAAAAAAGAAAACTCTAATTTGTGGCCAGAACAATTAATATAAAAACATTTATTGACAAGTGCTGGATAGATTTCAGATTTGCTACACCTGCCGCATTACAATGATTCTGGGAATTACAGTACCAGTCAAAAGTTCAGACACACCTACTCAAGGGTTTCTTTATTTGTACTATTTTCTACATTGTAGAAAAGTGAAGACATCAAAACTATGAAATAACACATATGGAATCATGTAGTAATCAAAAAAAGTGTTAAACCAAACTATATTTTCTATTTGAGATTATTCAAAGTAGCCACCCTATGCCTTGATGACAGCTTTGCACACTTAGCATTCTCTCAACTGGCTTCACCTGGAATGCTTTTCCAACAGTCTTGAAGGAGTTCCCACATATGCTGAGCACTTGTTGGCTGCTTTTCCTTCACTCCGCGGTCCAACTCATCCAAAACCATCTCAATTGGGTTGAGGTCGGGTGATTGTGGAGGCCAGGTCATCTGATGCAGCACTCCATCACTCTCCTTCTTGGTCAAATAGCTCTTACACAGCCTGGAGGTGTCATTGTCCTGTTGAAAAACAAATGATAGTCCCACTAAGCCCAAACCAGATGGGACGGCGTACCACTGCAAAATGCTGTGGTAGCCATACTGGTTAAGTGTGCCTTGAATTCTAAATAAATCACTGACAGTGTCACCAGAAAAGCACCCCCACACCATCACCCCTCCTCCTCCATGCTTCATGGTGGGAACCAAACATGCGGAGATCACCCGTTCATCTACTCTGCGTCTCCTAAAGACAAATTTGGACTCATCCGACCAAAGGACAGATTTCCCCCGTCTAATGTCCATTGCTCATGTTTATTGGCCCAAGTACGCATCTTCTTATTGGTGTCCTTTAGTAGAGGTTTCTCTGCAGCAATTTGACCATGAAGGCCCGATTCACAGTCTCCTCCTGCACAGATCATGTTGAGATATGTCTGTTGCTTTAACTCTGAAGCATTTATTTGGGCTGCAATTTCTGAGGCTGGTAACTAATGAACTTATCCTCTTCAGCAAAGGTAACTCTGGGTCTTCCTTTCCTGTGGCAGTCCTCATAAGAGCCAGTTTCATCATAGCGCTTGATGGTTTTTGCAATTGCATTTGAAGAAACTTTCAAAGTCCTTGAAAATTTTCCAGATTGACTGACCTTCATGTCTTACATTGGACTGTTGTTTCTTTTTGCTTATTTGAGCTGTTCTTGCCATGATATGGCCTTGGTCTTTTACCAAACAGGGCCATCTTCTGTATACCAACCCTACTGTATCTGGTCACAACACAACTGACTGGCTCAAACGCATTAAGTAAAGAAATTCCACAAATTAACAAGGCACACCTGTTTATTGAAATGAATTCCAGGTGAAGCTGGTTGAGAGAATGCCAAGCGTGTGCAAAGCTGTCATCATGGCTCGCTACTGAAGAATCTCAAATATAGTTTGATTTGTTTAACACTTTTTTGATTACTACCGGATTCCATTGTTTTGATGTCTTCACTATTATTCTAAAATGTAGAAAATAGTAAAAATAAAGAAAAACCCCTTGAATGAGTAGGTGTCCAAACTTTTGACTGGTACTATATATTGCATTCATAATTGCATACAAACTGGCTGAGTTGGGAGAATAATCTAACCTGTAGGTATGCAAATATTTCTCTACAGTATGAGATATGGAAATTGTTTTCAGGACAGGTTCATGCATTATTCACTACATGGCTAGATTGATGATCAACAGCCTGAAGCCCCTCCTTCAATTTGACTGCCTACCTGTCATTTGGGGCATGTTAAAACTGCAGTAGTCAATACGTTGAATAGATACTTGAGCACTGGTGGTGGCTGCAGCAGGAAGGAAATATACCCAGGACGTTTCAATAAAACCCTCTTTTAGATTGTTAGCTAGGTGTCAATGAACAATAGAACAATTTGAGTGAATATGAAAAGTCCTTACTGGTTAGTGGGCGGCGCTGAGAGCGGGAAGACCACCTCCTCTTCCTCGTATTCTGGTCCATCCTGCATGTCGCTTTCATCCACAGTGCCGAGTCCCCCGTAGCCTGCGGGCAGCAGAGGTGGTGGTGGTAGTGGGGGGAAGACACTGGGCCCGTCTGGACACGCCGAGGTGGGTGATATCCGGCTGCCGGGCCCCTCTGAGGTGGGGGAGTAGCACACACCGCCAATGGTCCCTGAGCTTGTTCCTTGACAAATTGCGTGTCCACCACCACCATTCCCTGTAGCGGACAGGACTGGTCCGGTAATATCTCCTCCAGAAACGGGGTAAATCATACTCATATCAGGGAGGGGGTCCGGTGAGGTTTTCGACTGGTAGCGGGAGTTTGGTGCTGATCGCTGGCCAAAATCAGTGACCCGCACTCTGGTCTGGTTGGGATAAAACGGAAAATGGGCCGTCTCGGGGCCTCCGCCGCCTGCCACCCCTGTCGAGACAGAGCCCGTGTCCTCACTACTGACCTCCGCAGCTATCATTTTAAGGAAATGTGTAGAGGGGAATATGTCAAGAAGGGAACCTGCCCTCCCCCTCTAGTCTTGAAGCACTCCCTCACTGTTCGGGTTATTAAAAACACCACCAAAAGTTTATTGGAAAACAACACGTTTAGTCAACTAGCGTAAATTAGCTAGCTAGCTTAGCTAACGTTAGTCGCTAGCAAAACGCTACTGTAGCTAGCGAACACCACTCACTAGCTAACTAACGTTAGCTACTACAGAGACACTTGATGAGTTCTGGCTAAGTCTTCATTGTTTCATGAATTTAAAGTTCAGTGAGAATTGATGTTTTGAAAATAACGTTTAAATACCTTAAGGGAGAAGCAGATGACGTATTTATTTCCCTTTTCCTTGTCCTGCCTGCTCTTTCGGCAGCTAACAGACCACTTGTCAGGGAGTGTTGTTTTATTGTCACTGCCTGTGTTAAATCCCGTATTTTTGCTTTTGTTGTTTTGTTCCTACGGAGTTCCCAAACGGTCTCCTCTGTCACCTGAGCCTCTGGTGGACTTAATTTACCCAATGTAGCCCAGCAGGTGAGAACATTACAGCAATTCTTTCTTGCGTAACTTCTCTTTTCTTTTCTTTCTCGATTACGGGGCTGATGGCTTGCTGCCGCCGATGTTAGTTCGCTCCCTCCCTCTCCCTCTTCTCGCTTGGCGCGTGCTTGCTCACGCGCAGGCCCAGCCAAGCGAGTACCGAGTAAAACCACGACACGAGCTTCACCCATTATATCTGGCATTATATCCTATCGGTGGTCAAGAAATCTGAAAGAGGTAGTTGTACTATTCAATTCTACTCTATTATATTCAGCTTTTAATCTAGAATAGAATAGTTTATTGTTTTCAGGAGGAAATTATTTTCTACACGCTTATATCAAACAAACCAACCAACATAGGCAATAATTAAGCAATAAGGCCCGAGTGGGTGTGGTATATGGCCAATATACCACGGCTTCTTTGCACGACGCAACGCGGATTTTCACAAACCCCCGAGGTGCCTTATCGCTATTATAAACTGTTTACCAATGTAATTAGAGCAATACAAATAAGTGTTTTGTCATACCCCTGATATACCACGGCTGTCAGTCAACCAGCATTCAGGACTCGAACTACCCAGTTTATAAATTAAATGTAGGCCTACTGGTATTTTAGTTTAGTTTCAGGGGAGAGGAGGGGGAGCCTAGTCTTTTCAATAAGACACATTTTGTCAGAAGTATCCCCCCAAATCTATAAATGATTAATATCTCCAAATGTATAAATTATTAATATATTTATTATTATTGTTATTATTATTACCTGCTGATTTGAAACACAACCAAGCTAGCACATTTGGTTCATTGGAAGTTGTGGGAACGTACATTTTCGGATTCTCATTGGTTCTGGGAACGAAGCCATACGTTTCCTGATCGATAAAACAGAATGTTTTTTTAAACGTTCTGAGAACGAAAGTAAAAATGTAGCCTCTTATGGGAACTTTCATTTTTAGGTTGCAGGGAGTTTCCGAGAACGTTTTACTATGGTTTCTTGAAAGCTTTCCTGGGAAGTTTTATTAACGTTCTGATAATTTTTTTATAGATTATTTGAAGATAATTAAATAGCACTCTGAGAACATTCTCTAAATGTTGTATTTGTATTTTTGTATTTATTAACGATCCCCATTAGCTGCTGCCAAGGCAGCAGATACTCCTCCTGGGGTCCAGCAACATTAAGGAAGTTATATACACAATTTAAAATATTACATGACGTTACATTTTATAACACTTTACCCAATACATGTAGTGTGTTCCCTCAGGCCACTACTCCACTATCACATATTTACAATACAACATCCATGTGTACATGTGTGTAGAGTGTGTCTTATCATGTGTATGTGTGTCTGTGCCTGTGTGTGTGTCTCTTCACAGTCCCCGCTGTTCCATAAGTATCTGATTCTACTGCTTGCATCAGTTACCTGATGTGGAATAGAGGTCCTTGTAGCCATGGCTCTATGTAGTACTGTGCGCCTCCCATAGTCTGGATTTGAGGATTGTGAAGAGACCTTTGGTGGCAAATGTTGTGGTTCCCAAACTTTTTATAGTCCCGTACCCCTTAAAACATTCAACCTCCAGCTGGGTACCCCTTCTAGCACCAGGTTCAGCGCACTCTCAAATGTTGTTTTTTGCCATCATTATAAGCCTGCCACACACACACACACTATATGATAAATTTATTAAACATAAGAATGAGTGTGAGTTTGTCACAACCTGGCTTTTGGGAGGTGACAAAGAGCTTTATAGGACCAGGGCACAAATAATAATATAATAATAATCAATCGTTTTGCTATTTATTTGGCCATCTTACATATAAAACTTTATTTGTTCATCGAAAATTGTGAATAACTCACCACAGGTAAATGAGAAGGGTGTGCTTGAAAGGATGCACATAACTCTGCAATGTTGGGTTGTATTGGAGAGAGTCTCAGTCTTAAATCATTTTCCACACACAGTCTGTGCCTGTATTTAGTTTTCATGCTATTGAGTGCCGAGAATCCACTCTCACATAGGTACGTGGTTGCAAAGGGCATCAGTGTCTTAACAGTGTGACTTGCCAAGGGAGGATACTCTCAATCCAGAAATCTGGCAGTGGCTTCTGATTAAATACAATTTTCACTGAACTGCGTGTTGCAATTTCGACGAGGCTCTCTTGTTCAGATATCGGTAAGTGGACTGGAGGCAGGGCATGAAAGGGATAACGAATTCAGTTGTTTGTGTCATCCGTTTCGGGGAAGTACCTGTGTAATTGCGCACCCAACTCACTCAGGTGCTTTGCTATATCACATTTGACATTGTCCGTAAGCTTGAGTTCAATTGCACACAAAAAAAATCATACAATGATGGAAAGACCTGTGTGTTGTCCTTGTTCGGGATTACATTTACATTTAAGTCATTTAGCAGACGCTCTTATCCAGAGCGACTTACAAATTGGTGCATTCACCTTATGACATCCAGTGGAACAGCCACTTTACAATAGTGCATCTAAATCTTTTAAGGGGGGGGGGGGGGGGGGGTGAGAAGGATTACTTTATCCTATCCTAGGTATTCCTTAAAGAGGTGGGGTTTCAGGTGTCTCCGGAAGGTGGTGATTGACCCCGCTGTCCTGGCGTCGTGAGGGAGTTTGTTCCACCATTGGGGGGCCAGAGCAGCGAACAGTTTTGACTGGGCTGAGCGGGAACTGTACTTCCTCAGTGGTAGGGAGGCGAGCAGGCCAGAGGTGGATGAACGCAGTGCCCTTGTTTGGGTGTAGGGGATAGGGGGCATTTTCACTTTGGACGAATTGCGTGCCCAAACTGAACTTCCTACTACTTTGTGCCAGATGGTAATATATGCATATTATTATTACTATTGGATAGAAAACACTCTGAAGTTTCTAAAACTGTTTGAATTATGTCTGTAAGTACAACATAACTCATATGGCAGACAAAAACCTGAGAAGAAATCCAAACAGGAAGTGAGAACTCGATTTTCATAACAGTGCCAAATGATATCCCTGTTAGTTATGGATGTGCAAACACTTCCTAGTGCTTCCACTAGATGTCACCGTCTTTAGATTCTGGTTGTAGGATTCTACTATAAAGGAAGGGCTCATAGGAGCTATTTTACTGAGTGGTCTGCAGAAATCCTCGGTCTCATTATGCGCGGTCACGAGAGAGTATGCTCTCGTTCCAATGCTCTTTCTTCAGACAATGAAATTCTCCGGTTGGATCCTTATTGATGATTAATGTTAAAAACATCCTAAATATGGATTGCATACATCATTTGACTTGTTTCTACGACCTGTAACGGAACTTTTTGAGTTTTTGTCTGGAGGGATTGCTCGTGCGTCATGAAGATGGATTACTGGGCTGAACATGCTAACAACAAGTGGCTAAATGATGGGCTTTATGGAACTTTATGGAACAAATCAGTCATGTATTGTCGAACTGGGATTCCTGGGAGTGCCTTCTGATGAAGTTATTCGAAGGTAAGTGAATATTTATAGTGTTTTTGTAGCTTCTGTTGACGCCAAAATGGCGGCTATTTCTTTGGCTGGATTGGGCTCTGAGCGCCGTTCTCAGATTATTATTTTTCCGTATTTAAAAAAAAAAATCTGACACAGCGGTTGGATAGAGGATAAGTTTATCTTTAATTCTGTGAATAACACTTGCATCTTATCAATGTTTATTATGAGTATTTCTGCAAAATCACCGGATGTTTTGGAATCAAAACATTACTGCACGTAACGCGCTGTAAGAAATTGTAATGGATACTGGTAACTTGTTTTAACAACTTCTCAACACAAGCTATACTTGGCACAACATGCACCCATCCCCCACTATACCCCCACACTTTGTACCCTTATAAATAACCACAGACCCACACACACTCCCCTCCCCCATGAATAGGCCCCTGTTAAAACAAGCGCACATGCATTCTGCTCAAGGATGAGACTTTAAGACAAAGAACTGTGTGAAGAGCCAATGGAACGTCAACATCAGGCCCGGACAGGACTACCCACGACCCAGATCGACCAATCGGAAGGCCAGACTACAAGATCAACCTACTTTACTTGTTGCCTATATAACCAGTACAAACTGTTTAGAGCGCTCTCTTTTCCGACGATCCCATACGAGTCAGACAGAAGGGGCCGTGCTGCACGATTTCAAAGATATCATTACCTGTGAATAAACTGCCTTATTATACAATTATCCACCTCGTCCTATGTCTCAACTTGATCTCCTGTCTCCAGTAAACGTTTTATCAACAGCGCCAATGTAAACTGAGATTTGTTTTATATATATATGCACATTATCGAACAAAACACACAATACATGTATAACATGATGTCCTATGACTGTCATCTGATGAAGATAATCAAAGGTTAGTGATTCATTTTAACTATATTTCTGCTTTTTTTAACTCCTATTGTTGGCTGAAAAAATGGCTGTGTGTGTTTGTGACTTGGCTCTGACCTAACATAATCATATGTTGTGCTTTCACTGTAAATCATTTTTGAAATCTGACACCATGGGTAGATTAACAAGATGTTTATCTTTCATTTGCTGTATTGGACTTGTTAATGTGTGAAAGTAAAATATTTCAACAAAAAAAATATTGAATTTTGCGCGCTGCCTTTTCAGTGGAATGTTGTGAGCTAGAAAAGTTAATGCAGACAGAGAAGAGCTCCAACTTCTTAATCATAGCCTCAATTTTGTCCCGCACATTGAATAAATCTTCTTAGGGCTAGGCACCTTTTTTCTCAATTTCCGCCTGAATGACGCGCCCAAGGTAAATTGCCTGCTGCTCAGGCCCTGAAGCCAGGATATGCATATAGTTGGTACCACTGGAAAGAAAAGAATTTGAAGTTTGTAGAAATGTTAAAATAACGTAGGAGAATATAACAAAATAGATATGGTAGGAGAAAATCCATAGAAAAATCAACCAGATTTTTTTGTTGAGAGACCATCTTCTTTGAATGGCAAGTGTAAGGTCATATTGAAAATTAGCTCCCTGGATGCAATTCCTATGGCTTCCACAGGTTGTCAGCAGTCTATGTTCAAGGTTTCAGGCTTGTAACTTCAAAAACGAATAAGAAATATCAGTTTTAGTACAGGGACACAGTCTTGGAAATTTGTGTTTGTGCACGCCATGAAGACAGGACGCACCTGCTAAAATCGGTGTCCTATTGAACATGCCTCTTTCCGTTAGAAATATTATAGTTTGATTACATTTTAGGGTATCTGTGGAGTAAATAGAAACGTATTTTGACTTGTTGAAACAAAGTTTAGGGGTAGATTGTCACGTTCCTGACCTTATTTCCTTTGTTTTGTCTTTGTTTAGTATGGTCAGGGCGTGAGTTGGGGTGGGCAGTCTATGTTATTTGTTTCTATGTTTAGGGTTGTTAACTAGCCTGATATGGTTCTCAATCAGGGGCAGGTGTTTTACGTTTCCTCTGATTGAGAAGCATATTTAGGTAGGCTGTTCACACTGTTTGTTTGTGGGTGATTGTTCCTGTGTCAGTGTTTGTGCCACACGGGACTGTTTTCGTTCGTTTAGTTTATTTCATTCGTGTGTTCCTTCCTGTTCATGTTATATGTTCACAAGTTCAGGTCTGTTCACGTCGTTTATTGTTTTGTAGTTTGTTTAAGAGTTTTTCCGTCTTCGTCTTTCTTAAATAAACAAATATGTATTCAACCCACGCTGCGTTTTGGTCCGATTCATGCTCCTCTTCAGACGAGGAGGAAAACGACCGTTACATAGATTTTTGGATTCCTTTCTCTGCATGTTGAACGAGTGGATTACTCAACTCGATGGCGCCAACTAAACAGACTTTTTGGGATATAAAGAAAGATTTTATCTAACAAAACGACACTACATGTTATAGCTGGGACCCTTTGGATGACAAATCAGAGGAAGATTTTCAAAAAGTAAGTGAACATTTAATCGCTATTTGTGAATTTATGAAACTTGTGCTGGTGGAAAAATATTTTGATGTGGGGCGCCGTCCTCAAACAATCGCATGGCATGTTTTCGCTGTAATAGCTACTGTAAAATCGAACAGGTCAGTTAGATTAACAAGAATTTAAGCTTTTAACCGATATAAGACACTTATATGTACCTAAATGTTTAATATCCATAATTGTATGATTATTTAATTGAATTGCGCTCCCTCCAGTTTCACCGCTAGCAGGACACCTATCCTAAAAAGGATAAAGTTGCTGAGAGTCCCTGTAATCCTAGATTCAGATCATTCAGGCGAGAAAAAACATCACCTAGATAGGCCAGTCATGTGAGAAACTCGTCATGTCAGACAAGTGAAAATTATGGTCAGTAAAGAAAACTTTAAGCTTGTCTTTCAATTCAAAAAAATTTGTCAATAATTTGCCCCTTGATAACCAACCAGCACTTCTGTATGTTGTAAAAGCGTTACATGGTCGCTGCCCATATCATTGCATAGTGCAGAAAATACACGAGAGTTCAGAGGCCTTGCTTTAACAAAGTTAACCATTTTCACTGTCCAAAATGTCTTTCAAGCTGTCAGGCATTCCTTTGGCAGCAAAAGCCTCTTGTTGGATGCTGCAGTGTACCCAAGTGGCGTTGGGAGCAACTGCTTGCATGCGCGTTACCACTCCACTATGTCTAACTGTCATGGCTTTTGCGCCATCAGTACAGATACTAACACATCTTGACCACCAAAGTCCATTTTGATGTCACAAAGCTGTCCAGTACTTAAAAAATATCCTATCCTGTTGTCCTGGTTTGCAGAAGAGGATGTCTTCCTTACTTGACCCCCCATAAACATAATGGACATACACCAGGAGCTGTGCCAGATCTGTTGACTCATCCAGCTGTAACGCATAGAATTCACTGGCTTGTATGCTAAGCAGTAATTGTTTCAGAACATCTCCTGCCATGTCACTGATGCATCGTGAAACAGTGTTGTTTGATGAAGGCATTGTTTGTATAGTTTTTTTGTACTTTTCCCCAAGCATTGTCCCAGCCATATCCGCGGCAGCAGGAAAAATTATGTTCTCCATAATAGTATGGGACTTGCCTGTCCTAGCCACTCGGTAGCTCACCATATAAGACACTTCTAGCCCCGTCTTATTAATGGTGTCTGTTGCTTTTATACATGTCTTACTACTCGAAGGTCGTCTTTATTCTCACTCCAAAAACTCCCGTGGCTTATTTTTCAAATTTGCATGTCTTGTTTCTAAATGTCTGCACAAGATTGAAGGTTTCATCGAGTTGTGAGATAGTACTTTTGCACATATAACACACTGTGGCTGAGGAAAGGCACTACTCCCAATATAAGTGAACCCCAAATCAATGTAGTTCTCATCATATTTGCTCCTCTTCGATGGTCCAACGTCCCTGTCTGTTGTTCGGTGCTTTCCCGGGTAAGGGGGCAGTAGCTCTTCGGCTGCATCAGATTCACAACTGTCAGTGTCCATGCTAGCTGGGCTAACAACAAATGTAGAATTACTGATGCTAGCTTTGCATGTGCTCGTGGAAGCAGAACAACTTGTGTCATCGACAGGTGCATGTGTAGTACTGCTGGTAGTAACAATACTACCAGTAGAGCTGGTATATGTCTCTATGGACGCGGGCCTTACTTTTTTTTAACCATTTATCAATTTTCGAGCGAACTGAATGAGCAGCAGCTACATTTGGCTACATACGGACCGTTAGTGGAATTCCCACGAGAGAGTAACGGTTAATGTGATTGGATGTTCATGATTTGACTAGGCTACCTGTATTTGACATTGTGTTGTTATTTCGCTGAACACTAGATGGTTTAGTTTTATTTTTGGCAGTGAAACGAGGCTACTCAGGCGAGAATAAAACCTCACCCAAATGTATAGCCCCGTTGGAAAATATAGATGGACTGTTTGAAAATGTTAAGAATTTAAAAAATATATATTTTATTTTTATTTTATTTATATAAAAAAAGTGAAACACATTTTTATTTGACGTACTCCCGACGGCATTGCGCATACCACTGAGGGTAGTCATTGTCTCCTCCACTTTGAGCCATGAGAGATGTACATGCATGTTATTAACATTAGCTCTCCGTGTGCATTTAAGGGCCAGCCTTGCTTCCCTGTTCTGAGCCATTTGTAATTTTTCGAGGTCCCTCTTTATGGCACCAGACCATACGACTGAACAGTAGTTCTGGTGCGACAAAACTAGAGCCTGTATGACCTGCCTTGTTGATAGTGTTGTTAAAAAGGCAGAGCAGTGCTTTATTATGGACAGACTTCTCCCCATCTTAGCTACTGTTGTATCAACATGTTTTGACCATGACCGTTTATAATCCAGGGTTACTCCAAGCAGTCTAATCACTTCAATTTGCTCAATTTCCACATGATTGATTATAAGATTTAATTGAGGTTTAGTGAATGATTTGTCTCAAATACAATGCCTTAGTTTTTGAAATATTTAGGACTAACTTATTCTTTGCCACCCATTCTGAAACTAACTTCAGCTTTTTGTTAAGTGTTGCAGTGATTTCACTCACTGTAGTAGCTGATGTGTATAGTGTTGAGTCATCCGCATACATAGACACACTGGCTTTACTCAAGGCCAGTGGCATGTCATTAGTAAAGACTAAAAAAGGAAGGGGCCTAGATAGCTGTCCTGGGGAATTCCTGATTCTACCTGGATCATGCTGAAGAGGCTTCCATTAAAGAATGCCCTCTATGTTCTGTTAGACAGGTAACTCTTTATCCACAATATAGCAGGGGTTGTAAAGCCATAACACATACATTTTTCCAACAGCAGACTATGATCGATAATGTCAAAAGCCGCACTGAAGTCTAACAAAACAGCCCCCACAATCTTTTCATCATCAGTTTTTCTCAGCCAATCATCAGTCATCAAGTGCCATGCTTGTTGAATGTCCTTCCCTATAAGCATGCTGAAAGTCTGGTTGTCAATTTGTTTACAGTAAAATAGCATTGTATCTGGTCAAACACAATTTTTTCAAAACGTTTACTACGGGTTGGTAACAGGCTGATTGGTCTGCTACTTGAGCCAGTAAAGGGGGCGTTTACTATCATTGTGTAGCAGAATTACTTTAGCTTCCCTCCAGTCCCGAGGGCACACTTTCTAGTAGGCTTAGATTGAAGATATGGGAAATAGGAGTGGCAATATCGTCCACTATTATCCTCAGTAATTTTCCATCCAAGTTTTCACTTCTTCCACATTCACTTTACAGAAGAAAAAATTGCAATGCTTGTCTTTCATAGTTTGATCAGTTATAGTTGGATGTGTATTGTCAGCATTTGTTGCTGGCATGTCATGTCTAAGTTTGCTAAAAAATCATTAAATTAATTGTCAATATCAGTGGGTTTTGTGATGATTCAATGAATGATGGAGCTGAGTTTGCCTTTTTGCCCAACATTTAATTTAAGGTGCTCCAAAGCTTTTTACTATCATTCTTTATGTCATTTATCTTTGTTTCATAGTATAGTTTCTTCTTTTTATTCAATTTAGTCACATGACTTTTCATTTTGCAGTACGTTTGCCAATCATTACACCCACAGACCTGCACAAGTCTCGTAGCCAGTTATGGAGGGCTAAAAGTCTAGTGGAACGTTCTATGCCAAGATTTCAGGAGGGCACAGGGACAGATATTATGGGGCGTTTGTTGGTGTCAAGCAGAGACCCAATCAGTTCTTTAAAATCCATCTTCAGCTGTTCTGAGCTGTCCTTCATAATGTCATTGAATCCCACATGCAATATAATTTAGTCAATTAACTGATGCAGGTTTGAAATGTTTGGGAGCAGCTTATTGATGTACTGTACTCGTGCTCCTGGATAGCACACAACTTTTTATTCAGGAACTGAGACATTTCTCACCATTGATTTCTCACATTGCCCAATAAATCAAATCAAATTTTATTTGTCACATACACATGGTTAGCAGATGTTAATTCGAGTGTAGCGAAATGCTTGTGCTTCTAGTTCCGACAATGCAGTAATAACCAACGAGTAATCTAACCTAACAATTTCACAACAACTACCTTATACACACAAGTGTAAAGGAATTAAGAATATGTACATAAAAATATATGAATGAGTGATGGTACAGACCGGCATAGGCAAGATGCAGTAGATGGTATAGAGTACAGTATATACATATGAGATGAGTAATTTGGGGTATGTAAACATTATATGAAGTGGCATTGTTTAAAGTGGCTAGTGATACATTTTTCATACATTTTTACAATATTAAAGTGGCTGGAGTTGAGTCAGTATGTTGGCAGCAGCCACTCAATGTTAGTGAGTTTAAAACTTCTTGTCAATAGGGGGGCGCTATTTTCACTTTGGAAAAAATCGTGCCAAATTAAACTGCCTCGTACTCTATTCTAGATCATACATTATGCATATTATTATTACTATTGGATAGAAAACACTCAAGTTTCTAAAACTGTTTGAATTATATCTGTGAGTAAAACAGAACTCATTTTGCAGCAAACTTCCATACAGGAAGTGAAAAATCTGAAAATGAGGCTCTGTTCCAGGGCCTGCCTATTCAACTGGCTTATATTTATCGATATGCATGCACTTCATACGCCTTCCACTAGATGCCAACAGGCAGTGGAAGGTGGAATGGGGTGTCTAGCTTGATCTGAGGTCGAACAAGAGCTTTTGTAGTGGCAGGTCAGGAATTTCCTTTACCTAGGCGTGCGAAGCACCTCCATATTGTCTTCTGATAAGCGTTCGGTATACACGGCTAATATCTCCGGCTCTGATTTTATTTGATACATGTGATAATAACATCGTAAAGTATGTTTTTTCAACCAAGTTTTATCAGATTATTCAACGTTTATTGGGACTTTTGGAGTTTTCCGTTCTTTGCGTCGAGAGAAACTGGGAACATCATCAACATTGGCTAGCATTGTGGCGCGAATTCGACAGGAGAAAAGGACATTCTAAAACCAAACAACGATTTATTCCGGACCAAGGACTCCTTGTACAAGATTTTGATGGAAGCTCAGCAAAAGTAAGAACAATTTATGATGTTATTTCATATTTCTGTGGAAAATGTTATTTCTATTCTCCGCTGTCTCGCAATAACGCAAGCTGTTTGTTATGGTAAAGTTATTTTTAAAAATCTAACACGGCGGTTGCATTAAGAACCAGTGTATCTTTCATTTGCTGTACAACATGTATTTTTTAGTAAAGTTTATGATGAGTTCTTTGGTCAGATTAGGTGAGTGTCCAAAATAGCTCCTGACATTCTGGGGAAATGTTGCTACATTTTCACAATGTATAACCACGGTTTGCAGCTCTAAATATGCACATTTTCGAACAAAACATAAGTGTATTGTATAACCTGATGTTATAAGACTGTCATCTGATGAAGTTGGTCAAGGTTAGTGATTCATTTTATATCTTTTGCTGGTTTTTGCGAATGCTATCTATGCAGTGAATAAATGCGTTTGTGTGTTTGGCTATTGTGGTAAGCTAATATAATGCTATATTGTGTTTTCGCTGTAAAACACTTAAAAAAATCGGAAATATTGGCTGGATTCACAAGATGTTTATCTTTCATTTGCTGTACACCATGTATTTTTCATAAATGTTTTATGATGAGTATTTAGGTATTTCACGTTGCTCTCTGTAATTATTCTGGCTGCTTTGGTGATATTTGTGATGGTGGCTGCAATGTAAAACTATGATTTATACCTCAAATATGCACATTTTCGAACAAAACATACATTTATTGTATAACATGTTATAAGACTGTCATCTGATGAAGTTGTTTCTTGGTTAGTGACTAATTATATCTCTATTTGGTCGGTTTTCTGATAGCTACCTATGCGGTAGAAACATGGTGAAAATATGCGGTTGAGTCTTTGGCTATTGTGGTTAGCTAATAGAATACATATTGTGTTTTCGCTGTAAAACATTTTTAAAAATCGGAAATGATGGCTGGATTCACAAGATGTTTATCTTTCATTTGCTGTATTGGACTTGTGATTTCATGAAAATTATATTATATGATATCCCTGTCCCGTTAGGCTAGGCTATGCTAGTCAGCTTTTTTGATGAGGATGCTCCCGGATCCGGGATGGGTATTAAGTAAAGTTAACAGTCTGATGGCCTTGAGATAGAAGCTGTTTTTCAGTCTCTCGGTCCCTGCTTTGATGCACCTGTACTGACCTCGCCTTCTGGATGATAGCGTGGTGAACAGGCAGGGTGAACAGGCAGTGGCTCGGGTGGTTGTTGTCCTTGATGATCTTTATGGCCTTCCTGTGACATCGGGTGGTGTAGGTGTCCTGGAGGGCAGGTAGTTTGCCCCCGGTGATGCGTTGTGCAGACCTCACTACCCTCTGGAGAGCCTTACGGTTCTGTGCGGAGCAGTTGCCGTACCAGGCGGTGATACAGCCTGACAGGATGCTCTCGATTGTGCATCTGTAAAAGTTTGTGAGTGCTTTTGGTGACAAGCTGAATTTCTTCAGCCTCCTGAGGTTGAAGAGGCGCTGCTGTGCCTTCACCACGCTGTCTGTGTGGGTGGACCAATTCAGTTTGTCCGTGATGTGTACGCCGAGGAACTTAAAACTTACTACCCTCTCCACTACTGTCCCGTCGATGTGGATAGGGGGGTGCTCCCTCTGCTGTTTCCTGAAGTCCACGATCATCTTGTTGACGTTGAGTGTGAGGTTATTTTCCTGACACCACACTCCGAGGGCCCTCACCTCCTACCTGTCGGCCGTCTCGTTGTTGTTGGTAATCAGGCTTACCACTGTAGTGTCGTCTGCAAACTTGATGATTGAGTTGGAGGCGTGCATGGCCACGCAGTTGTGGGTGAACAGGGAGTACAGGAGAGGGCTGATCACGCACCCTTGTGGGGCCACAGTGTTGAGGATCAGCGGGGTTGAGATGTTGTTACCTACCCTCACCACCTGGGGGCGGCCCGTAGGGAGTCCAGTACCCAGTTGCACAGGATGGGGTCGAGACCCAGGGTTTCGAGCTCGAGGACGAGTTTGGAGGGTACTATGGTGTTAAATGCTGAGCTGTAGTCGATGAACAGCATTCTCACATAGGTTTTCCTCTTGTCCAGATGGGTTAGGGCAGTGTGCAGTGTGGTTGCGATTGCGTCGTCTGTGGACCTATTGGGCCGGTAAGCAAATTGGAGTGGGTCTAGGGTGTCGGGTAGGGTGGAGGTGATATGGTCCTTGACTAGTCTCTCAAAGCACTTCATGATGACGGAAGTGAGTGCTACGGGGCGGTAGTCGTTTAACTCAGTTACCTTAGCTTTCTTGGGAACAGGAACAATGGTGGCCCTTTTGAAGCATGTGGGAACAGCAGACTGGGATAAGGATTGATTGAATATGTCCGTAAACACACCAGCCAGCTGGTCTGCGCATGCTCTGAGGACGCGGCTGGGGATGCCGTCTGGGCCTGCAGCCTTGTGAGGGTTAACACATTTAAATGTTTTACTCACGTCGGCTGCAGTGAAGGAGAGTCCGCAGGTTTTAGTAGCGGACAATGTCCAGAGAAGTGGATGGAGAAATCCACCCATTCTTACCCCTCACACAATTAGTTCAATCTTTCACGGGCCTACGAGAAGTAGGATAGCATACACCCTGTGCTCCCAGTGATAGGTCCAGACGTCCCACAGCAGGCAATGCCGTGTCAGATCCAGAGAGGGAAAGGAGCCGAATTCGACGATGACGCCACTGCTGGAGTCAGCGTAGTTGGAGTCAGCACAACCGTCGCAGGCACAGGCAGTCCCAGCGATGAAGGAGCAGGTACAGTAGATCAGGCACCAGTGCAAAGCTATTCCTTATGTCAATCTGCTCTGAACCTCTTGCAGACACTGAATCCGCTTAGCAGCATGCTGTTGCCTTCAGTTTCCACGACTTGTGACATGGGACCTGCGCTGATTGGAACAATCCTCTTGCTGATCTCCATCTACTCCACTACAAGATGGAGGAGGAGAAGCAGATGGAGACAACTTCCTTGGCAGACAAGTTCCAGGTAGCACAGGCCATTTGGATAGGGACAGATGACAAGGAAGGGATACATCCATCAGGCCAGAGCGGCGACCAGCCACAGGAGTTGAGAACGAGAAAGTTACAAATACGTTTTCCCCATAAGTTTGTGCAGAATTGAAATTTGCTTGCTAAGGATAGCCACCTCATTTCTGTAATTCTCTGCAAGCAAAAAATTGCTGCATTGGAACTCTGGATTGTCAACACTGTCCCGGACAAGAGCGTAATTAACACAGCTTTTACAGCGCTGGAAGTGTTTGTTAGCTATTCCAGGTGAAGCGGGCTCCATTTCAACCTTGCTGGGTAGTTGGTAGCAGGTGTTGACACAAACATTACATTTTTTTATGAAGTTTATAAACAACTGGCCGAAACAACAGGTCGAGGCACATGAGGCATCTGAGTTTGTGAATGTTTTGACAGAAATTTCAAGGTTATTTGGATGTTTTTGAGTAACTTCCTTAAAACTTTCACCGAATGTTTCAATAAGACTTTTAAATGCACTGCTTTAATAACTGTTTTGAACTCGAAGCACAGATAGGACACATGGAAATGAATTTGCTTAGGCATTAATGTATTTTTTTGTGACAGCGTCAGTGAGATGAAAAGTTATGGGCCCCGTTTCAGAAAACGGGTTTAGTGAAACTCAGTTGACTCACAGTTGAAGGAAACTCGGTTTCAGAAAGCAAATTCAGATTAACTCTGAGTCAGTTACTATGGCAACATACTCTGTGAAGTTAACCTGCCAGCGAGCAAGTTTTCTTCAACTAACCCAGAGTTTCTCCTCCTCTTTAGCTGAAGCCTGCAGACTGAAGGAGGTGTCAGACACAGCATTTCCTTTCCTTGAAGAGCCAGTTGATATTGAAGCACAAATACTCCGCAGAGTAATGTGACTCTTGCACTGAAACGTTTACTGTACACTTTTGTGGTGTTCCCAAGTCACAGACCCACAAGACTCAAAGAATTCCAGGTATCAGTCTAAGCAAAAATGTATTTAGTATGAAGCTTTGAGACTTGAAGCACTAATCAGTTAATTTGATATTTTAGGGTTTCCACGTGTGATTGGCTGCATAGATGGCACTCATATTCCTATCACAGCTCCTTCAGTAAATGAAGGAGATTATGTGAATAGGAAGTCTTTCCACAGCATTAATGTGCAGGTAGGCCTAAAGAGTAGCCTTTAGCATTCCAAATGAAAGATACTTCCACAATACAGCTACTGCAACTAATTAGTGTTCTGCACTGTGAAGATCATATGTGATGCAGCCTATATCATCAGCAATGTGGAAGCCAAGTGGCCTGGGTCTGTGCATGACTCACACATTTTTCGTGAGTGTACCCTGACCGCTAGATTTGCCCGTGGTGAGTTATACATCTATCTTATTATAATCAATATTTTGTTTCCTCCTATTGCAACTGAAAATGTAAACTTGTATGATCATAGGAGCGTTCCATGGTTACCTGCTCAGTGACATAGGGTACCCCTGCCAGCCCTATTTGCTGACCCCTTACCCTGATCCTGAGCCCATACCGCAGCAACGTTATTGTAACGGTCTTCTTCGTCTGATGAAAAGTAGTCAGGATCAGACCAAAACGCAGCGTGGTAAGTGTCCATGTTAAAATTTATTTAACTCAGAACACTAAGACAAAATAACAAAAATAGACCAACACGAAACAGTTCTGTCTGGTGCAGACACAAAGACAGAAAACAACTATCCACAAAACCAACATGGAAAATGGCAACCTAATTAGGCTCCCCAATCAGAGACAACGAGAAACAGCTGTCTCTGATTGGGAACGAACTCAGGCCACCATAAACCTACAAACCCCTAGACAATCCAAAATCCCCATAGAACCAAAAACCCTAGACAAGACAAAAACTAAACAAACCACCCCTTGTCACACCCTGACCTAACCAAAAAATAAAGAAAACAAAATATAACTAGAGTCAGGGCGTGACAGTACCCCCCCCGAAGGTGCGGACTCCAGGCATCTATCCGCGGTGGCGGCTCAGGCGCGGGACGGGGACCCTCGCCGCCAACCCCGGACTGGGGACCCTTGCAGCGGGCCCCGAAAAGGAGGGCGACTCTGGCGGCTCCGGACAGGAGGGCTACTCTGGTGGCTCCGGACAGGAGGGCGACCATGGCGGCTCCGGACAGGAGGGAGACTCTGGCGGCTCCGGACAGGAGGGAGACTCTGGCGGCTCCGGACTGGGGATCGTGGCTGGAGGCTCCGGACTGGGGATCGACGCTGGAGGCTCCGGACTGGGGATCGTCTCTGGAGGCTCCGGACTGGGGATCGCCGCTGGAGGCTCCGGACTGAAGTGCGTCACTGGAGTGGAGAGACACACAGGAGGCCATGGATCATCACTGGGGGCTTCTTGCCATGGATCATCACTGGGGGCTTCTTGCCATGGATCATCACTGGAGGCTTCTTGCCATGGATCATCACTGGAGGCTTCGTACCATGGATCATCACTGGAGGCTTCGTGCCATGGATCACCACTGGAGGCTTCTTGCCATGGATCATCACTGGAGTGGAGAGACACACAGGAGGCCTGGCTCTGGGAGAAAGCACAGGACTCACCAGGAAAACGAACCATTTTGGGGTTGTACTCTAACCCATTATGAAAAATCTGGGTAGTATTAAGAGTACTTAAAACTGCATGGAGGTCAGTTATGGCAGAAGGCTCCACCAGACATTACACCATCAGTAACTGGTAGAAGATTAGACAGTTAAATAATAACTTTACCCAAAAGTGCCTCACCTAATTTGAATTTTGTTTTTGTTTTTACAACAGTGTGCAGGCCACATCAATTTTTCAAAGATGTAACGCTGAGTCACCTTAAAATGGATTATGATATCTGAAGGACAACTAAGAATCTGAAAAAGTAACAGCAGTCAATTACAAATAATTGTATCGCTACAAGAAACTCAGTGTGTCAAGTTGTGTCTAAGATGGATGGGTGGGAGCGTCACTGAGGTAACACTGGTAAAAGGATGAATGTACATATACCGTTAATTTGAATAACTAACCTCTTATGTAGGCCCTTCTGGGGGTGGTTGGGTCAGATGAGCTTCTCCAGAGATGCCTTCAGCAATAGGTCAGCCACTGTTTTGACAGGGCCATCTCTTCAGCCTCTGAGTGGTGGTGGACCCCCACAGTTTTCAGCCCTCAACCTTTTTTCTATTGGCTATAATGGAGGTCAAATATGAACATGTCCAGTAAGCACACATTTGGAGACTTGTATGTATAAAGGCATTTAGGTGTTACTTTTAACTAGACAATATTAAATACTTGCAGTGTTGGGATGGCTGAAAAAAAATATTTTTTTGCTTAGAAATGTTCACCAACTACTTAAATATATCCCATGTTGAATGTAGTCTCTGAATTCTGTTTAATTAGGTAGGTTAGGCTAAACAACATCACAATTGCTTGTAATGAAATTATACCTATACCTTACCTTTGAAGTATATTTTTATATTTCATATTCAGTTGCTGCCAAGTACATTTGTGCCTGTTGGGTTGCACCTGCATAAATATTAACACACACACACACACTATAAATGTTGAATAAGTGGAACACTCGAGATAAAACGTTTATTTTTTTTCAATGAACACTCACGCATTGACTCGGTCAGCAATTTTCTGCCACGCCAGCTCACATTCTTTTTCTGCTGCTACTGTATTGTGTTTTTTTCTTAAATATTTACTCATATTCCGCATCCACATTCATTAATATTTCTAAATCCACTGGGGAGAAGTAGGAGGTTTGAGCCCTTTTCTCTCCTGTTTCCATGATGAATCATGTTATCTGCGTTCTATTGACGAGGGCTTTTTATCTCCTCATGCATGTACTTTACTCAGGGTTAACTTAACTCAGAGTTGATTGAACTAATTGTTATCACCTGTTCTGAAACTGAAAACTCTTGAGTTTGACAGCTCAGGGTTAGTCAACCCAGAGTTCAGGTTTAAACCTGCTTTCTGCAACAGGGCCCTGATCTTCTGTTGTCTATCGATGGAACTAGTCCACTGCAACACCAGGATGGAGCTAGCATACGCATAGAAAACTGTTCTTTAGTCTACTCAAACAGACCCCATTTCAAAGGAAACAAGCACTCATTAATATCAGATGTGGCCAACTTAAGTGTGATCACACCTTAACACACTTAAAGCTACAATCACTTTTTGGGCGACCTGACCAAATTCACATAGAAATGTGTATTAAAAATGTGTGATCTGTCATTGTCATTGAAAGCCAGTCTTAGAAGTGGTAGATTTGTTCTATGTAAGCAATTTTATGCTTAAATTTTGTTTTTTGGTCTTTTACTTTCAGTTTTGAACTCCAGCTTCAAACAGCTAAAAATACAATATTTTTGGTTATGGAAAATATATTTCACAGCGGTTTAGATGGTACAATGATCCTCTACACAATTACTGCTTGTTTTGTCACATAAACTATTAGAATTTTAGCAACCTGGAAATGGCAGGGTGATTTCTGCATATGGTATTTTTACCTAGATAGAGGATAGAGAGAGTTTTGTTGAGGCTGAGAATGGAATGTGTGTCCTTAAATTCTTTTTTAGAACGTTCTTTGAACGTTACTATTGTTTTCTTGTCTTCTGAGAACGGAATTTATGTTTTTAAATAATATTCCTAGAATGCTCTCTGAATGTTTCTAAAGTTTTCTGAAATTCCCACAGAAGAATGTTCTCTGAACATTTTGAGAGCATGACTGTATTTTGAATCACGAGGAAACATGTAGAAAAAGTTTTGCTGAAGTACTGACAATCCCACAGAAGAACGTTTCTTAACATCTGAATGCAAAATAACCATAGGACAAACACACTCTCACCAAGTTCTAAGAAACATATGGTTCTCAGAACGTTATGTGCTAGCTGGGTATGGTTCATGTGATATGAGGGATGATGGTCTTTACAAAAGTCAGTAACATTGCTATCATGCTTTATGGCAGTTGTCGATCAAGTGTTATAGATAGTAGACTACAAATATCTGTTTTGCTTGAGGATTATTTTTTGAATTTGCATTGATATTGTGTTCCTCATCTTTCCTTAAAAAAAGCTGCCATCTTAGTGAGTTTCTCTTTCATTGTTTTTGACAATTTGAGCTTCCCCATTCTCTTCGACCATACCTGAGTGGATGTTTCCCGATTTGACTAACAAAGCATAAATGTAATGTAGTCATGGGAACCGGGAAGCTGCTGCCTGTGCATCTGTGTGTCATCTCATTTAACCCGTGCTTTGATCTGATAGTACTGCAAACTCCCCCTCTAGTCATCCTTCTAATGACCATGTCAATACACATTAGCTAAATGTCTGAGTACCATGTAGTTTAGGTTATGGCCATGCACTTAATTACGTAGGCCTGTACAATAGGCATCAAAAACATGCTCTATCTAAAAAAAATATTTGACAAACCCTGCTGTTGAGGTTAAGACACCACATTTTCAGTCCTCAATGTCTGACGTGATTATGTTTACTGCCCTCATCTAGACAATGTTTTGTTTCAAATAACCCCGCAGCAGCAACTAGGCTAGTCCACCATACTTTCTCAGACACTAGGCTGTTTTATCAATTTCACTTTAGGGTGCCGTAGATCTGTAGAAGCATAGAGGAGATAAAAAGCCAAGTGTGATTAATTTTGACAGGAAGTGCAGGCCAGGTGTGAGGTGACATCGAATACCTTTCTCACCCGCTCAGCAGGATGTGATTGGCCTAGTGGCATACACTATGCGACAGCCACCTGCTGAGTTGGAGGAAGTTGCCTCAAGACATTGATCTTAGGGCAGTTTTGTATCTTTCTCCCGAATGGTTAAGAATAGGGTTTGGGTAGGTAAGCTGTTCTTTAATATGCAACTTTTACCCGGAGTGACAGGCTTCAGAAGTGGGCGGTGGCCTCCTGTGGCGCTCCTCTCACCACTTCCTGTTGTGTCCTCTGGGCTTCTGTCTACCATGACCTTCCTTCCCACCACCACAATGTTGCTGCTCTGTCTGAGAGCTACTGACACAAATACAGCATTAAGCAGGTCTTGGTGTCACTACTTTTCTCTTTTCATTGCTAAAGGTTCATTGCTAAAGGTTCTCCCTCTCTCTCTTTGACTCCATTTCTCTGTATGCCTCGTTCTCTCATCTCTCATTCCCCTCTAAGAGAGAGAGAGAGAGAGTAAGTACTGGGTGACACTTTTTGAAGAAATGTTCTCTGGTCTGATGAAACAAAAATAGAAATGTTTGGCCATAATGACAATTGTTATGTTTGGAGGAAAAAGGGGGAGGCTTGCAAGCCGAAGAACACCATCCCAACCCTGATGCACGGGGGTGGCAGCATCATGTTGTGGGGGTGCTTTGCTGCAGGAGGGACTGGTGCACTTTACAAAATAGATGGCATCAAGAGGATGGAAAATTATGTGGATATATTAAAGCAACATCTCAAGACATCAGTCAGGAAGTTAAAGCTTGTTCGCAAATGGGTCTTCCAAATGGACAATGACTCCAAGCATATTTCCAAAGTTTTGGTAAAATGGCTTAAGGACAACAAAGTCAAGGTATTGGAGTGGCCATCACAAAGCCCTGACCTCAATCCTATAGAAAATTTGTGGGCAGAACTGAAAAGTGTGTGCGAGCAAGGAGGCCTACAAACCTGACTCAGTTACACCAGCTCTGTCAGGAGGAATGGGCCAAAATTCACCAAACGTATTGTGGGATGCTTGTGGAAGGCTACCCGAAACGTTTGACCCAAGTTAAACAATTTAAAGGCAATGCTACCAAATACTAATTGAGTGTATGTAAACTTCTGACCCACTGGGGATGTGAAATAAAAGCTGAAATAAATAATTCTCTCTACTATTATTCTGACATTTCACATTCTTAAAGTAAAGTGGTGATCCTAACTGACCTAAAACAGGGAATTTTTACTTGGATTACACGTCAGGAATTGTAAAAAACGGAGTATAAATGTATTTGGCTAAGGTGTATGTAAACTTCCGACTTTAACTGTATGTTTCCAGTGCGTGGTGGCCTTCTGTCTAGCCTCCTGCTGTCTCCCAGTGCTAGCCCCCCACTGTCTAGCCTCCTGATTTGTAGCCCCTTACTGTCTAGCCTCCTGCTGTCTAGCCCCTTTCTGTCTATCCCCCTGCTCTCTCCCAGTTCTAGCCCCCTGCTGTCTAGCCTCCTTCTGTCTACCCTCCTGCTGTCTAGCCCCCCGCTGTCTCCCAGTGCTAGCCCCCTGCTGTCTAGCCCCCTGCTGTCTAGCCTCCTGCTGTCTAGCCCCCTGCTGTCTCTCAGTGCTAGCCCCCTGCTGTCTAGCCCCCTGTTTTCTAGCCCCCTGATTTCTCCCCCCTGCCATCTAACCTCCTGCTGTATAGCCCCCTGATTTCTAGCCCCCTGCTGTCTCCCAAAGCTAGTCAGCTGCTGTCTCCCAGTCTGTCTAGCCCCCTGCTGTCTATCCCCCTGCTGTCTATCCCCCTTCTGTATCCCAGTGCTGTCTAGCCCCCTGCTGTCTATCCCTCTGCTGTCTATCCTCCTACTGTATCCCAGTGCTGTCTAGCCCCCTGCTGTCTTGTCCCCTGCAGTCTCGCCCCCTGCTGTCTAGCCCCCTGCTGTCTCGCCCCCTGCTGTCTCGCCCCCTGCTGTCTCGCCCCCTGCTGTCTCGCCCCATGCTGTCTCGCCCCATGCTGTCTCGCCCCCTGCCATCTATCCCCCTGCTGTCTATCCCCCTTCTGTATCCCAGTGCTGTCTCGCCCCCTGCAGTCTAGCCCCCTGCTGTCTCGCCCCCTGCTGTCTAGCCCCCTGCTGTCTCGCCCCCTGCTGTCTCGCCCACTGCTGTCTAGCCCCCTGCTGTCTCGCCCCCTGCTGTCTCGCCCCCTGCTGTCTCGCCCCCTGCTGTCTCGCCCCCTGGAGTCTCGCCCCCTGCTGTCTCGCCCCCTGCTGTCTAGCCCCCTGCTGTCTCGCCCCCTGCTGTCTAGCCACTAAGAGGGTTTGGACGTTCACGGGACGTTGTGAAAAGATATACCACCACTCAGGAGGAGGCCATGACCACCTTCTCCTCCCATGGGTCAACTAGGAAGCCCTGAATGTGTTCATGAGTAAAGAAAGCATCGGTTTGGTTTTCCCTCCGTAACACAGAAGGCCAGTGAACTGTAAACCTGACAGCTTGATTTGACAAGCCCCCATGTAGAAGCCAGACCATTTTCTGATGCACGAACACACACACACACACACACACACACACACACACAAACAAATTCAATGCATCAACGCGCACAACAAATAGATGCTTGAATGGACAACAAAGCCCCATGTATTTGTGGCTTGCGCTTTGGCTAATGCTCCAGCAAACATGGTGAGACCTGGCAGCCCCCAGGCCACCATGTGTAGTTTGGCCTGGTTTGGTGGTGTAATCTGGGGTAGCATAATCAGGATCCCCTATACCTCTGCCTGTGTGGCTGTGTCCTGTAGAGCCTCCCAGGTTGAAGATAATTAGATTCCAGGCAGGATCTGGCTAATCACGTTTCCCTGGAAGACAGACTGTGTGGAAGAGGACCAAGACCTGCTGAGAAGTGGAGAACTCTCCACTCATTCTCACTGATGGATAGAGGAACTCATGAGTTAAAACCTGGAAGGTGTTAGTAGAGACTGAGAGAGCAGGGTGGTTGGATTCTGACAGGCAGCCAGAGGGTATGTGAAGGAGTGTGAGGGCAGACAGAGTCACCGTTCTGCTCTGTTTCACAGAAACTGGGTTGTCAGATGTGAATGGGCACTGATTTGAGAGTAGCAGGAGCTTGACAGTGCAGAGATGTTATCATTCATATTCAACACTGTATCAGGGTTGATTTCCATGGAATGGTCTCAATAGTAGCTACTACCAAACAAAACATCCCTGGGATGGTCCAGCTTGTGCATGGCAGAACTCAGTTAAGACTGGCAACATTCTGACATTCATCATACACTCTCTGGTATGTCACTGACATCCTTCATGTCTGTTTTAGGGGCCTAGGTAAGTGGTGGACATCTGAAGGGGAATCCTCTATACACATTGACACATCGTCTCCAAGCTTCTGGACCGCTGACCTTGCCAGTTGCCTTTTCCTCTCTAAATGAATGGGGGGCACTGGCACCAGGACTCTGAATAATTCAGTCCATTAGCATAACACTTTAACAGAGACTGAGTGACGCACGAGGGTTGGCGTAAGAGAGGGTTTTTAGGGAGGAAACGACTTGGTTCTTCAACATTACTGTCCAGGGACCTATAAAAATGTGCCATGTCCAATGTTAACCGCCTGCTTAAAAATAAATGCTATGTGCACTTTCGATTACAGAATGAAGGAGTGCTATGAAACTTTAATCAGTAGGCTAGTCCTCCACCGACAAACACATATGGATGAGTTCCTTCGATGTGTGTGCTGAAGAAGATCGTGCAAGGACAGATAGACGTGTTCAAAAAGTCACACACACACACACACACACACACACACACACACACACACACACACACACACACACACACACACACACACACACACACACACACACACACACACACACACACAATGGCTCTCCGTCATGCATCCTTAGCATTACATCTTACCATCACATCATGTTTTATCATTTTTATCTTCATTGTTCATTGCCAAGACTGCTTATGTTACCTACCGAAAGCAGAAAAGTATACTCAGTTAATACTCTACTACTGTATTCTCTACTACTGTACTCTACTACTGTACTCTCTACAAAACTCTACTACTGTACTCTCTACTACATTTTACTACTGTACTCTACTACTGTATTCTCTACTACTGTACTCTACTACTGTATTCTCTTCTACTGTATTCTCTACTACTGTACTCTACTACTGTACTTTCTACAAAACTCTACTACTGTACTCTCTACTACACTTTACTACTGTACTCTACTACTGTACTCTCCACTACACTTTACTACTGTATTCTCTACTACTGTACTCTCTACTACTGTACTCTAATACTGTATTCTCTACTACTGTACTCTACTACTGTATTCTCTACAACACTCTACTACTGTACTCTCTACTACACTTTCCAACTGTACTCTACTACTTTATTCTCTACTACTGTACTCTCTACTACTGTACTATACTACTGTACTCTTTGCTACTGTACTCTACTACTGTACTCTCTGCTACTGTATTCTCTACAACACTTTACTACTGTACTCTCTACTACACTTCACTACTGTATTCTCTACTACTGTACTCTCTACTACTGTACTCTACTACTGTATTCTCTACACCACTCTACTACTGTCCTCTCTACTACTGAGCTCTACTACTGTACTATATTACTGTGCTCTCTACTATTGTACTCTCACTACTGTACTCTTTGCTACTGTACTCTTTGCTACTGTACTCTACTACTGCTGTACTATACTACTGTACTCTCTACTACCCTATTCTACTACTACTGTACCTGCTACTCTCTACCACTTTACTACTGTACTCTCTACTACACTCTACTACTGTACTCTCTAGTACACTCAACTACTCTACTCTCCACTACTGTATTCTACTACTGTACTCTCTACTGCTGTACTCTACTACTGTACTCTACTACTGTACTATGCCACTGTACTCTCTACTACTGTACTATACTACTGTACTCTTTGCTACTGTACCACCTACTACTGTACTATACTACTGTACTTGCTGTACTTGCTACTACACTCTGCTACTGTACTATACTACTGTACTCTACTACTGTAATCACTACTGTACTCTACTACTGTACTCTCTACCACTCTACTACTGTACTCTCTACCACTCTACTACTGTACTCTCTACTACACTTTACTACTGTACTCTACTACTGTATTCTCTACTACTGTACGCTCTACTACTGTACCTGCTACGACTGTACTCTCTAGTACACTCTACTACTGTACTATCTTCTACACTCTACTATTGTATTCTACTACTGTACTCTCTACTACTGTACTCTCTAGTACACTCAACTACTCTATTCTCCATTACTGTATTCTACTACTGTACTCTCTACTACAGTACTCTACTACTGTACTCTCTACTTCATTCTACTACTGTACTCTCTACTTCATTCTACTACTGTACTCTCTACTACACTCTACTACTGTATTCTACTACAGTACTCTCTACTACTGTATTCTACCACTGTACTCTCGGCTAATGTTCTCCCTACTACTGTACTCAACTACTGTACTCTCTAATACACTGTACTACTGTGCTCTCTAGTATACTGTACTCGCTAGTACTGTATTCTACTACTATACTATCTACTACTGTATTGTCTACTACTGTACTCCCTACTACACTCTACTACTGTATTCTACTACTGTACTCTCTACTACTGTATTCTACTACTGTACTCTCTACTGCTCAATCAATCAATCAATCAAATGTATTTATAAAGCATTTTTTACATCAGCCGATGTCACAAAGTGCTATATAGAAACCCAGCCTAAACCCCAAACAGCAAGCAATGCATATAGAGAAGTACAGTGGCTAGGAAAAACTCCCTAGAAAGGCAGGAACCTAGGAAGAAACCTAGAGAGGAACCAGGCTCTGAGGGGTGGCCAGTACTCTTCTGGCTGTGCTGGGTGGATATTATAACAGTACATGGCCAAGATGTTCAAATGTTCATAGATGACCAGGAGGGTCAAATAATAATAATCACAGTGGTTGTAGAGGGTGCAACAGGTCAGCACCTCAGGAGTAAATGTCAGTTGGCTTTTCATAGCCGAGCATTCAGAGTTAGAGACAGCAGGTGCGGTAGAGAGAGAGAGTGAAAAAAACAGCAGGTCCGGGACAAGGTAGGACGTCCGGTGAACAGGTCAGGGTTCCATAGCCGCAGGCAGAACAGTTGAAACTGGAGCAGCAGCACGACCACATGGACTGGGGACAGCAAGGAGTCATCAGGCCAGGTAGTCCTGAGGCATGGTCCCAGGGCTCAGGTCCTCCGGGATGGAGGGAGAGGGAGAGAGAGAGAATTAGAGGGAGCATACTTAAATTCACACAGGACACTGGATGAGACAGGATAAATACTCCAGATATAACAGACTGACCCTAGCCCCCAACACATAAACTATTGCAGCATAAATACTGGAGGTTTTTAATATACTGTGTACGCGTGTGTAAGTTCATGAATTTATGAGTGTGTACTACTGTGTGAGTGTGTATTACTTTGTGAGTGTGTATTACTGTGAGTGTGTACTACTGTGTGAGTGTGTACTACTGTGTGAGTGTGTATTACTGTGTGAGTGTGTACTACTGTGTGAGTGTGTATTACTGTGTGAGTGTGTATTACTTTGTGAGTGTGTATTACTGTGTGAGTGTGTATTACTGTGTGAGTGTGTATTACTGTGTGAGTGTGTATTACTGTGTGAGTTTGTACTACTGTGTGAGTGTGTACTACTGTGTGAGTGTGTACTACTGTGTGATTGTGTACTACTGTGTGAGTGTGTATTACTGTGTGAGTTTGTACTACTGTGTGAGTGTGTACTACTGTGTGATTGTGTACTACTGTGTGATTGTGTACTACTGTGTGAGTGTGTACTACTGTGTGAGTGTGTACTACTGTGTGAGTGTGTACTACTGTGTGAGTGTGTATTACTGTGTGATTGTGTATTACTGTGTGATTGTGTATTACTGTGTGATTGTGTATTACTGTGTGAGGGTGTATTACTGTGTGAGTGTGTATTATTGTGTGAGTGGTCCCCACTCTCCTAATTGGGTTGGTGGAAGCCCTCTCCTGCTTCTCTCTCACAGAGGCCCCGCCCTCCTTGTGTCATACAGATATGAATGTGTCTGAGAACGTACGGCGCAGGCTGCTGCTACGCACCTCCCACAATTCCCTGAGGGGATGGGGGAAGCAGATGGGGATACTTCTGTGTTATTAGTGGATCACCGGAGGCTGTGTGTGTGTGTGTGTGTGTGTGTGACGTTTCTGTTGTGTGAAAAACTTTGGAATGTAATCCAGTCCAAGCGATGAGGCAGAAGGTCGCTAATATAATGATGCTTTTTCTGATGGACACCGCAAACCTCTGTTCAGCCATTTTGTCTTCTCCTGACATTCACATTGTACGTTTCAGTGAGTTTGAGCAGAAGGAATCTCCCTGTAAAGTACACCCACTTTCACTGGGCAGACTGGACAGCTGTTTCTCTTTTTTTGGGAAGGGGGTTGGCGGGAGGATTGCAGCTGCCACTCGATGGCACATATGGGCAGCAGGGTGGTGGGACCGGGTAGAGGGGGAGGCACATGGCTCCCCCAGTCAGTCACCCCTATGAGAGGGATGACAGATTGGAGGAACTGGGCTGAGGTCCACTAGGCATTTGCTTCAGTGTGTGGTATGAAAGAGGACACTGTCCAAATACAGAAAGAGAGAGAAAAAGAGAAAAAGGAAGAGAGGTTGTGACAGCAGAGGAGGCTGTTTTACAGTCAGACAGAGCCACACTAGGCAGAACAAGGCCTGTTACAGTTCAAGTCGGAAGTTTAAATACACCTGAGCCAAATACATTTAAACTCTGTTTTTTTTTACAATTCCTGACATTTAATCCAAATAAAAATTCTCTGTCTTCGGTCAGTTAGGATCACCACTTTATTGTGAGAATGTGAAATGTCAGAATAATAGTAGAGAGAATGATTTATTTCAGCTTTTTTTTTTTTCATCACATCCCCAGTGGGTCAGAAGTTTACATACACTCAATTAGTATTTGGTAGCATTGCCTTTAAATTGTTTAACTTGTGTCAAATGTTTCGGGTAGCCTTCCACAAGCTTCCCACAATAACTTGGGTGAATTTTGGCCCATTCCTCCTGACAGAGCTGGTGTAACTGAGTCAGGTTTGTAGGCCTCCTTGCTCGCACACGCTTTTTTAGTTCTGCCCACACATTTTCTATAGGATTGAGGTCAGGGCTTTGTGATGGCCACTCCAATACCTTGACTTTGTTGTCCTTAAGCCATTTTGCCACAACTTTGGAAGTATGTTTGGGGTCATTGTCCATTTGGAAGACCCATTTGCGACCAAGCTTGAACTTCCTGACTGATGTCTTGAGATGTTGCTTCAACATATCCACATATTTTTCATCCTCATGATGCCATCTATTTTGTGAAGTGCACCAGTCCCTCTTGCAGCAAAGCACCCCCACAATATGATGCTGCCACCCCCGTGCTTCACGGTTGGGATGGTGTTCTTCAGCTTGCAAGCCTCACCCTTTTTCCTCCAAACATAAAGATGGTCATTATGGCCAAACAGTTCTATTTTTGTTTCATCAGACCAGAGGACATTTCTCCAAAAAGTACAATCTTTGTCCCCATGTGCAGTAGCAAACCTTATTCTGGCTATTTTATGGCGGTTTGTAGCAGTGGCTTCTTCCTTGCTGAGCGTCCTTTCAGGTTATGTCGATATAGGACTTGTTTTACTGTGTATATAGATACTTTTGTACATGTTTCCTCCAGCATCTTCACAGGGTTCTGGGATTGATTTCGTGTTCATCATCTTATAGATGAACACAAAAAAAACAATAAACTACATACAAACAAGATCTCACAAACAAAAGGTGGAAAAAAGCCTGCCTAAGTATGATCCCCAATCAGAGACAATGATAGACAGCTGCCTCTGATTGGGAACCATACCCGGCCAACAAAGAAATAGAAAAACTAGAATGCCCACCCAAATCACACTCTTACCTAACCAAATAGAGAAATAAAAAGGCTCTCTAAGGTCAGGGTGTGACACATACACCTTAGTCAAATACATTTAAACTCAGTTTTTTACAATTCCTGACATTTAATCAAAGTAAAAATTCCCTGTCTTAGGTCAGTTAGGATCACCATTTTATTTTGAGAATGTGAACCTTGGTCTGATTCTTCCGTCAACGAGCGTGACAGAAGATCCCACTACAAACGGACCAAGCAGCGTGGCCAGGAGGAGCAGACATCCTGGACATGGGAGGATATCTTGGACGGTAAGGGATCCTGGATGTGGGAGGAGATCCAGGCCGGAAGGGATCACCTTCCCTGGGAGCAGACGGAGGCAGCAAGGGAGGAACAACGACGACACCGGGGTTCGCGACCATGAAGGTAGCCCGAGAGGCAGCCCCCCATTTTTTTTTGGGGGGGGGGCACACGGGGTGGTTGGCGGAGCCAGGTTTCAGACCAGAGTCAACTCCCCGCACTCGCTTTAAGGAGCGTGTGACCGTTCAGGCACCATGTTATGCGGTGATACGCACTGTGTCTCCAGTGCGTATTCACAGCCCGGTGCGCTCGGTGCCAGCTCCCCGCACTTGCCGTGCAAAAATGAGCATCTAGCCAGGACGGGTTGTGCCGGCTCAGCGCTCCTGGTCTCCAGTACGCCTCCTCGGACCAGGATATCCTGCGCCGGCTCTACGCACTGTGTTTCCAGTGCGCCTTCACAGCCCAGTGCGTCTTGTGCCAGCGCCCCACCCCCACACTTGCCGGGCTAAAGTGAGCATCCAGCCAGGACGGGTTGTGCCAGCTCTACGCTCCAGACCTCCAGTGCGCCTCCATGGCCCAGTATATCCTGTGCCGGCTCCACGCACCAGGCCTCCAGTGCGACTCCGCAGTCCGGAGCCTCCTGTGAGGGTTCCCAGTCCGAAGCTTCCAGTGATGATCCATGGCCCGAAGCCTCCAGTGATGATCCATGGCCCGAAGCCTCCAGTGATGATCCATGGCCCGGAGCCTCCAGTGATGATCCATGGCCCGAAGCCTCCAGTGATGATCCATGGCCCGGAGCCTCCAGTGATGATCCATGGCCCGGAGCCTCCCGTGATGATCCATGGCCCGAAGCCTCCAGTGATGATCCATGGCCCGAAGCCTCCAGTGATGATCCATGGCCCAGGGCCTCCAGTGAAGATCCATGGCCCGGGCCTCCAGTGAAGATCCATGGCCCGGAGCCTCCAGTGATGATCCATGGCCCGGAGCCTCCAGTGATGATCCATGGCCCGGAGCCTCCAGAGACGAACCAAGGTCCGGAGTCTCCAGCGACGGTCTGCAGTCCGGAGTCTCCAGCGACGGTCTGCAGTCCGGAGTCTTCAGCGACGGTCGGCGGTCCAGAGCCTCCAGCGATGGTCTGGAGGCTCTGGAGGCTCTGGCTCTGTATATAGTTGCGTTCTGCACTGCATGTAGCTTCACGTTCGGTTGTAGTTTATTGTTTTTTTTCGTGTTCATCTATAAAATGATGTACGCTTACCACGCTGCACCTTGGTCTGATTCTTCCGTCAACGAGCGTGACAGTATGTGAACTTCCGACTTCAACTGTAGCTGCAATAACACAAAATGTAGACTTTTTCATGTAGATGCAGAATCAATTATTGTGTTGAGGATTTCAGATTTCAACAACTTATTTTTGTTAAAGCATCACAGACTATATATAGACAGAAACACAGCAATGAACATCCCAGACCATCAGTGAGAACAGCCTATAGGCAGACAGAAACACCACAAAGAACATCCCAGACAATCAGTGAGAACAGCCTATTGGCAGACAGAAACACCACAATGAACATCCCAGACCATCAGTGAGAACAGGCTATAGGCAGACAAACACCACAATGAACATTCCAGAACATCAGTGAGAACAGCCTACAGGCAGACAGAAACACCACAATGAACATCCCAGAACATCAGTGAGAACAGGCTATAGGCAGACAGTCTCCTGAATCTCATGTATCCTTCACACAGTTATTTGAGTCTCTTTCGGTTTCACACCAGCTAACACAACATGTGAATGTCTTTAGAGGGCTGCATAGATAACAAGATAAATTAGATAATGTAATTTAACCCCACTAACAGCCACTCGCACATAACACCAGCTTATTATGAGAGTCGTCACACTAAAAAGAGAGGTGTCAAAGCAAATTACACGTGTGAGCATGGTTAAGGAACGTTCATTGGGAAGGATACTGTGAACGTGGTTAATGAACGTTCATTGGGAAGGATCGTGTGAACATGGTTAACTCTAGGATAGGGGGCAGCATTTTGACGTTTGGATGAAAAGCATACCCAAATTCAACTGCCAGCTACTCATCCCCAGAAGATAAGATATGCATATTTGGATAGAAAACACTCTGAAGTTTCTAAAACTGTTTGAATCATGTCTGTGAGTATAACAGAACTTATTTAGGAGGCGAAACTCCAAGGACAAACCATTCAGAATTTTTCTTTTTGAGGTCACTCTCTTTTCAATGAGGTTTCATTGGGAATCCAGAATTCTAAGGGACCTTCTTGCAGTTCCTACCGCTTCCACTGGATGTCAACAGTCTTTAGATATTGGTTGAGGGTTTTTCCTTTGTGTAATGAAGAAGTACGGCCATCTTGAAGGAGGGTCACTCGAAGTGTCCTGTTTGTTAGAAGCGCGTAACCAGAAAGCTAGCTACAGTTGGTTTTAATCCTGTATTGAACACAGATCATCCCATCTTCAATTTTATCGATTATTTACGTTAAAAAATACCTAAAGTTGTATTACAAAGTAGTTTGAAATGTTTTGGCAAAGTTTACAGGTAACTTTTGAGATATTTTGCAGTCACTTTTCACAGGTTGGAACCGGTGTTTTTCTGGATCAAACGCGCCAAATAAATGGACATTTTGGATAAATATCGACGGAATTAATCGAACAAAAGGACCATTTGTGATGTTTATGGGACATATTGGAGTGCCAACAACAGAAGGTAAGGCAAAGGTAAGGCATGAATTATATTTTTTATTTCTGCGTTTTGTGTCGCGCCTGCAGGGTTGAAATATGCTCCTGTCTCTTTGTTTACAATGGTGCTATCCTCAGATTATAGCATCGTTTGCTTTTGCCGAAAAGCCTATTTGAATTCTGACATGTTGGCTGGATTCACAACCAGTGTAGCTTTAATTTGGTATCTTTCATGTGTGATTTAATGAAAGTTTGATTTTTATAGTAATTTATGGCTTTTGGCCAAGTGAGACAGTAGTGTCTCGCCTAAACTCATATTTTTGGATATAAATATGAACTTTACCGAACAAAACATACATGTATTGTGTAACATGAAGTCCTATGAGTATCATCTGATGAAGATCATCAAAGGTTAGTGATTAATTTTAACTCTATTTCTGCTTTTTGTTACTCCTCTCTTTAGCTGGAAAAATGGCTGTGTTTTTCTGTGGCTATGTACTGACCTAACATAATCGCAAGGTGTGCTTTCGCCGTAAATCCTTTTTGAAATCAGACACTGTGGCTGGATTAAAGAGAAGTGTATCTTTAAAATGGTGTATAATACTTGTATGTTTGAGGAATTTTAATTATGAGATTTCTGTTTTGGCGCCCTGCAATTTCACTGGCTGTTGGTTAGGTGGGACGCTACCGTCCCACATATCCCAGAGAAGTTAATGATGGTTAATTGGGAAGGATCGTGTGAGCATGGTAATGAAGGTTCATTGGGAAGGATCGTGTGAACATGGTTAATGAACGTTCATTGGGAAGGATCGTGTGAACGTGGCTAATGAACGTTCATTGGGAAGGATCGTGTGAACATGGTTAATGAACGTTAATTGGGAAGGATCGTTAAGTGGTTTGGAGGGTTTGACATTTCTGTCTGTTTGTATGAATATGTAAGCAAGGCTTTCATGTTTCATGTTTTTGTTTCCATGCTGCAGTAGGATTTGCTGTGTTTGTATGTAGGGCTATATTATTTACTGTAAGACAGTAAATGGAAGGTTTCATGGAAGAAACAAGTGTACATTTGCTTTGTAAATGCATAGGCATTATGGCTGATTGGTTACACTTAGATTACTGTGTAATTATTCCTGTAAATAAAGTGTCACAAGTATTGTAACTACTCATTATTACCCTGTACTTAGACTGTACTCCAGGTTACTTAAGGTTAGGGTTATAATGGCTGAAGTAGAGAAGAGTGCATGTATGCTTAGTATTTATGTTTGAAGATGTTTATAATAGTAAGAGTGTGTGTGTGTGTGTGTGTGTGTGTGTTTATATGTATTTCCTCTGATATTTAGCATTGCGGCATGTCTTATAACCTACCCTGTTTGAAAATGCTGTTGTCCAGATGGACTCTTATGGGAAGTCAGAGCACTCAGGCACGAATAGAATGACATCTGATACCAATCCATAGCCAAACAGACTCCTCTCCCATCTAATGGCGTAAAGCAATAAGCCACTGAACTAGTCAGATGCAAGCTTTATGGATTAGCTAGCCACTGATTTGACTATTTTGCCGTGACCCAACTGTCTCAGGGGGAGTTGGGATATGCAAAGAACACTTTGTAATTCACACATGCCCCTTAATACACACTTGAAGATGTGTGAAATAGGACAAATATAAAATAGAAGCACTCACCAAATTATTGTTTATTATTATCATTATTCCGAGGTACTAAGTATTATTTTGACACTGAGAGAGTTAGTACTGTGCATGGCTTTCCATCTTTGAGTTGTATTACAACCCAATTTGATTCCTCATGTAGGATCAATATGTGGAACACACACACACACACTTGAGGTTGATGGCATTATCAGATGATATCACCCTGGCATCGCTAGTCAGGGCGGTTCCTCTTCCCGCCTGGAGATGCCATGGGAGATGGACAGCAGCACTATGGGGACTAATGACAGGGGTCATTATGAAAAGCACTTCCTGTAAAATGTTTACTATGCACAAATATCAGCACTGATATTTTTGATTAATTCACAGAGACAGAGACAGAGACAGAGACAGAGACAGAGACAATTTGTCCTAGCAGGCCCAGAGCAAGAATGTATCATCTTATTTGTAGCTCACATATGACAGAGAAAATTATGACCCCCTCTGAGATGCAGCAAACGGTGACTCGTGGTCGATACAGTTTCAATGAGGCTATTGCATTCATCAGGAGCAGCTGACAACAGGAGCCGGCCTGCTTCACCACCCAGTCAATTAGGAGGCTCTGCGAGCAACAATTGTGACATCATCCCCCACAACAGGCCGATGATGTCATCTCCCCTGTGCTCAGATATCTCACCACGAGTCAATGGCTTCTCACTGGTCAAGGGAGCAACTATCCCTCCCTCACTCTTTCCTCTCTCTCTCTCTCCTATTTTCTGAACACATCTTTCTAAATCTCTGTTTCTCTCCCTCTCTCCTTCTATTTCTCTCTCCATCCCCTCTACCTCTCCACACACACCTCCTCTCTTCCCCTCAACTCCTTTTTCCCTCCAGTCCCCTCCAGCCACAGTGACACATATGCGTTGCAATCTGCGGCCCATCCACCTCCTGCCCCCACTACCCCTACCTCCTGCCCCCATCTCTCCCTCCTGCTTTTAGGCCACTGTGTTTTATTCATGTTCTCCATATGGCTCCTGTCAAGTCACATCAGGTCCACGGGAAGGCAGAGTGTAAATAATGGAGAGTCCCCAAAGAGATGTTCAACGCTGGCCATCCCAGCTCCCCGGCACACTCTCTTGTATAGGGGGACAGGAGCAACACTCTCTCTCTGTCTCTCTCTCTCTTTCTCGCTCTCTTTCTTTCTTTCTCTCCCTCTCTGCCCCATCTCTCTCTCTTTCTGTCCTGCTTTTCACTCTCCACCTTTCTCTCGTTCTCTCTCTCTCCCCCCCTTTCTCTCTTTCTCTTTCTCTCACTCTCATTCTCTTTCTTTCTCTCTTTCTCTCTCTCTTTCTCTCTCTCTCTATGTCTCTTTCTCATTCTCTTTCTCTCTCTCTCTCTCTCATTCTCTCTCTTTCTCTCTTTACCCCCTCTTGTTCTCTCTACTCTCTCTCTTCTCTCGTTCTCTCTACACCTCTCTACACCTCTCTCTCATTCTCTCTCTTCTCTCATTCTCTCTACCCCCTCTCTCTCTTCTCTCGTTCACTCTATCCCCCCTCTCTCGTTCTCTCATTCTCTCTACCCCCCTCTCTCGTTCTCTCATTCTCTCTACCCCCTCTCTCTCTTGTTCTCTCGTTCGCTCTCTACCCCCTCTCCGCCTCTCTCTTCTCGTTCTCTCTACCCCTCTCTCTCATTCTCTCTCTTCTCGTTCTCTCTACCCCTCTCTCTCATTCTCTCTCTTCTCTCGTTCTCGCTACCCCCTCTCTTTCTCTCTCTTCTCTCGTTCTCGCTACCCCCTCTCTTTCTCTCTCCTCTCTCGTTCTCTCTACCCCTCTCTCTCTCTTCTCTCGTTCTCTCTACCCCCTCGCTCTCTCTTCTCTCGTTCTCTCTACCCCCTCTCTCTCTCTCGTTCTCTCGTTCTCTCTACCCTCTCTCTCCCGTTCTCTTGTTATCTCTACCCCCCCTCGTTCTCTTGTTATCTCTACCCCCCCTCGTTCTCTTGTTATCTCTACCCCCCCTCGTTCTCTCGTTCTCTCTACCCCCTCTCTCTCCTTCTCTCGTTCTCTCTACCCCCGTCTCTCGTTCTCTCCACCCCCTCTCTTTCTCTCTCATTCTCTCGTTCTATAATATATAGAGTGAAGGTTAACCTGTGATGTGTAGACATAACGAAATCCCCTAATATGAGAAGATTGTGGGCCTACAATATACCGACCGTGGGACATATCTGTGTATATCTTTTCACTGTCTCAGATCTCGTGTAGAGTAATGGCTGTGTCTGTAGAAGGCAGGTAGCCTAGCGGTTTAAGAGGCTCGAATCCCTGGTCTGAAAGGAAATACATCTGGCAGGAAGTGAGCTGGCAACTGGAGGGTCGCTGGTATTACATCACAGATGCCATTGCTTGCCATTGTGCCCTTGAGCAAGGCACTTAACCCCCCAAAACAACTGCTCCATGGGCGCTGTAGTATGGCAGTTCCCCACTCCAACCTGATCTTAAGCTTCTCTCCCTCTATCTCTCTCTCTCTCTCTCTCTCTCTCGGCATGTGATAATACTGTACTGTGTGTCACATTCTAAATCATCAGACACATGTTGTGTGCACACATGCACTAATTCACACACCAGAGACACACACACTGACACACATCTATGTGTGCCACATTCTGTATCTATGTCACGTGTATAATACACACACATCCACAAACATTGGAAAGTAGCTGAAATATAATATATTGCATATAAAACACTATCTCTCGCATACATTAGATACAGTAATGCCATGCCATGTCATAAACTAACAAAATCAACTTATTGTGTCCTTGTCAACACACATAGCTTAATGTATTCACTATACTAGTTTTAGTTTTTAGAAGTGTTTTTAAATTATATTTTTTGCACAAAAGAAAACACGTGATAGACAACAATACAGATAAATAATAAAATAAAACGATGTGCAGGTTGGAAGCCCAAGGGTTTATATATAAAAAAACACTACACAAAAAAACAATATTCAGTACAAAAATAAAAAAGTTTTGTTAAAACAGATAACAAAACCTACCATTTATAAATGTATAAATGAATTGATTAGTAATCATGTTTTGTTTAAATGTGTGTGTGCATGTGAGTGTGTGTGTCACGGCCGTCAACAGAAGTAGACCAAGGTGCAGCGTGGTAAGCGTACATATGGGCTATGTGCCACAAACAGAGTTAACTTTCCACAAAGAAAGGAGGGAAAAGGGCTACCTAAGTATGGTTCCCAATCAGAGACAACGATAGACAGCTGTCCCTGATTGAGAACCATACCCGGCCAAAACATAGAAATACAAAATCATAGAGAACAAAACATAGAATGCCCACCCCAAATCACACCCTGACCAAACCAAATTGAGACATAAAAAGGCTCTCTAGGGTCAGGGCGTTACAGTGTGAGAGTTAGGCTCTATGGAGGAGATTACTGAGTAGTTTGGTTCATCAGGCTGACCCCCAGTCTTCATGGAGGAGATTACTGAGTAGTGTAACATCCGGCGCCGAAACGAGATGGCCGCCTCGCTTCGCGTTCCTTGGAAAATATGCAGTATTTTGTTTTTTTATGTGTTATTTCTTACATCGGTACCCCAGGTAATCTTAGGTTTCATTACATACAGTCGGGAGGAACTACTGAATATACGATTAACGTCAACTCATCATCGTTCCTACCAGGAATATGACTTTCCCGAAACGGATCCAGTGTTTTGCCTTCCACCCAATACAATGGATCTGATCCCAGCCGGCGACCCTGTGCGACGCCGTAAAAGGGGCAAACGAGGCGGTCTCCTGGTCAGGCTTCGGAGACGGGCACATCGCGCTCCACTCCCTAGCATACTACTCGCCAATGTCCAGTCTCTTGACAATAAGGTTGATGAAATCCGAGCACGGGTAGCATTCCAGAGAGACATCAGGGATTGCAACGTGCTCTGCTTCACGGAAACATGGCTAACTCAAGAGACGCTAACGGAGTCGGTGCAGCCAGCTGGTTTCTTCATGCATCGCGCCGACAGAAACAAACATCTTTCTGGTAAGAAGAGGGGCGGGGGGGTATGCCTTATGATTAACGAGACGTGGTGTGATCATCATAACAACACACAGGAACTCAAGTCATTCTGTTCACCTGATCTAGAACTCCTCACAATCAAATGTCGACCGCATTATCTACCAAGGGAATTCTCTTCAATCATAATCACAGCCGTATATATTCCCCCCCAAGCAGACACATCGATGGCCCTGAACGAACTTTATCTGACTCTTTGTAAACTGGAAACCACACACCCTGAGGCTGCATTCATCGTAGCTGGGGATTTTAACAAGGCTAATCTAAAAACAAAACTCCCTAAATTCTATCAGCATATCGATTGTGCTACCAGGGCTGGAAAAACCCTAGATCATTGTTATACTAATTTCCGCGACGCATATAAGGCCCTCCCCCGCCCCCCTTTCGGAAAAGCTGACCACGACTCCATTTTGTTGATTCCAGCCTACAAACAGAAACTAAAACAACAAGCTCCCGCGCTCAGGTCTGTTCAACGCTGGTCCGACCAATCTGAATCCACGCTTCAAGACTGCTTCGATCACGCGGATTGGAATATGTTCCGCATTGCGTCCAACAACAATATTGACGAATATGCTGATTCGGTGAGCGAGTTCATTAGGAAGTGCATTGACGATGTCGTACCCACAGCAACAATTAAAACATTCCCAAACCAGAAACCGTGGATTGACGGCAGCATTCGCGTGAAACTGAAAGCGCGAACCACTGCTTTTAACCAGGGCAAGGTGACCGGAAGCATGACCGAATACAAACAGTGTAGCTATTCTCTCCGCAAGGCAATCAAACAGGCTAAGTCCCAGTACAGAGACAAAATCGAGTCGCAATTCAACAGCTCAGACACAAGAGGTATGTGGCAGGGTCTACAGTCAATCACGGATTACAAAAAGAAAACCAGCCCCGTCGCGGACCAGGATGTCTTGCTCCCAGACAGGCTAAACAACTTTTTTGCCCGCTTTGAGGACAATACAGTGCCACTGACACGGCCCCCTACCAAAACCTGCGGGCTCTCCTTCACTGCAGCCGAGGTGAGTAAAACATTTAAACGTGTTAACCCTCGCAAGGCTGCAGGCCCAGACGGCATTCCCAGCCGCGTCCTCAGAGCATGCGCAGACCAGCTGGCTGGTGTGTTTACGGACATATTCAATCAATCCTTATCCCAGTCTGCTGTTCCCACATGCTTCAAGAGGGCCACCATTGTTCCTGTTCCCAAGAAAGCTAAGGTAACTGAGCTAAACGACTACCGCCCCGTAGCACTCACTTCCGTCATCATGAAGTGCTTTGAGAGACTAGTCAAGGACCATATCACCTCCACCCTACCGGACACCCTAGACCCACTCCAATTTGCTTACCGACCCAATAGGTCCACAGACGACGCAATCGCAACCACACTGCACACTGCCCTAACCCATCTGGACAAGAGGAATACCCATGTGAGAATGCTGTTCATCGATTACAGCTCAGCATTTAACACCATAGTACCCTCCAAACTCGTCATCAAGCTCGAGACCCTGGGTCTCGACCCCGCCCTGTGCAACTGGGTCCTGGACTTCCTGACGGGCCGCCCCCAGGTGGTGAGGGTAGGTAACAACATCTCCACCCCGCTGATCCTCAACACTGGGGCCCCACAAGGGTGCGTTCTGAGCCCTCTCCTGTACTCCCTGTTCACCCACGACTGCGTGGCCATGCACGCCTCCAACTCAATCATCAAGTTTGCGGATGACACTACAGTGGTAGGCTTGATTACCAACAACGACGAGACGGCCTACAGGGAGGAGGTGAGGGCCCTCGGAGTGTGGTGTCAGGAAAATAACCTCACACTCAACGTCAACAAAACAAAGGAGATGATTGTGGACTTCAGGAAACAGCAGAGGGAGCACCCCCCTATCCACATCGACGGGTCAGTAGTGGAGAAGGTGGAAAGTTTTAAGTTCCTCGGTGTACACATCACGGACAAACTGAATTGGTCCACCCACACAGACAGCGTCGTGAAGAAGGCGCAGCAGCGCCTCTTCAACCTCAGGAGGCTGAAGAAATTCGGCTTGTCACCAAAAGCACTCACAAACTTCTACAGATGCACAATCGAGAGCATCCTGTCGGGCTGTATCACCGCCTGGTACGGCAACTGCTCCGCCCACAACCGTAAGGCTCTCCAGAGGGTAGTGAGGTCTGCAGAACGCATCACCGGGGGCAAACTACCTGCCCTCCAGGACACCTACACCACCCGATGTCACAGGAAGGCCATAAAGATCATCAAGGACAACAACCACCCAAGCCACTGCCTGTTCACCCCGCTATCATCCAGAAGGCGAGGTCAGTACAGGTGCATCAAAGCAGGGACCGAGAGACTGAAAAACAGCTTCTATCTCAAGGCCATCAGACTGTTAAACAGCCACCACTAACATTTAGCGGCCGCTGCCAACATACTGACTCAACTCCAGCCACTTTAAAAATGGGAATTGATGGAAATTATGTAAAAATGTACCACTAGCCACTTTAAACAATGCCACTTAATATAATGTTTACATACCCTACATTACCCATCTCATATGTATATACTGTACTCTATATCATCTACTGCATCTTGCCATCTTTATGTAATACATGTACCACTAGCCACTTTAAACTATGCCACTTTATGTTTACATACCCTACAGTACTCATCTCATATGTATATACCGTACTCTATACCATCTACTGCATCTTGCCTATGCCGTTCTGTACCACCACTCATTCATATATCTTTATGTACATATTCTTTATCCCTTTACACTTGTGTGTGTATAAGGTAGTAGTTGTGGAATTGTTAGGTTAGATTACCTGTTGGTTATTACTGCATTGTCGGAACTAGAAGCACAAGCATTTCGCTACACTCGCATTAACATCTGCTAACCATGTGTATGTGACTAATAAAATTTGATTTGATTTGATTTGATTTAGTTTGGTTCATCAGGCTGACCCCCAGCTTGAAGTTATTGAGTGATGATGATTCAAGACTATGGTACCGTTGTATCTAGTATAAAGTCAGGAAGCAAGCCTGATGAACCAAACCACCAATCTTTCTGATGATACCAACAGATTTCATCACTTTGCTGCAGACAAATTGAATATGATCTTTCCAGGATACCTTTTCATGAACTAAAACTCAGAGGAATCTAGTACATTTGACTTGTCCATTCCCACCAATTGAGATTCTGGATCTTTATTTTTTAAATGTTTTATTTTTACAATATTTCTTATTCTTACTAGTGAATACAATAAAGTTAGATTTTTTGTTGTTGACTTAAAGAGAATTTGTTTATCTGGAACCATTCAGAAAATGTGTCCATAACTGTGTTGGCTTCCTTAATAAGTGAATAAAAATGATTGTGTGATGAAATCAAATTGGTATCATCAGCGAAGAGAATGGTGAAGTACAGTAACACATGTCTATAACACTTCAAATAACCATTCATACTGTACTGCGCCGCAACTGATGTAATGACCACGATCCATAAATCCAATTAGTGCAACATCCAGCCATCACCAGAATCTGAAACATAGATAACCTTTTAGTATTCTAGTGACATGATCAGTGGCAGGGGTGCTGTGAAGGAGCCGTCCATCAATGGCAGTCTATGGGATCCAACATTAAGACATTTAATGAAATTCATAGATCAATGTTTTTTTCCTTCTTGACTAACACATGGAGAAATCAGGCCAGGGCTGAGGAGTGTGTGTGACCCCCCCCCCCCCTCTTCCATCCCCACAGCGTGGCCCAGGAGACAAACACTAACTTGATGATGAAGTGGTTGTAGTGCATTGTGAACTAGTCCCCTTGGTCTTGATGGAGGAGGAGTTTTGTGCCTCCAGATGTTTGTGTTGGGCACTAATCCAATATGGAAGGAAGTTGGGACAGGATCCTCATCGCTCACTCTAAGAATCCTCCATTGTCAATTTGCAGGGGCTCAGACAAGTTAATGGCCTACTAGACATATGATATACAGTACAGACTACATCATGAATCCAATGATGTAATGTACAGACGGGTTAGCTAATAATATATAGAGTGAAGGTTAACCTGTGATGTGTAGACATAACGAAATCCCCTAATATAAGAAGATTGTGGGCCTATAATATACCGACTGTGGAAAATCTCTGTGTATATCTTTTCACTGTCTCAGATCTCTGTGTAGAGTAATGGCTGTGTCTGTAGAAGGCAGGTAGCCTAGCGGTTTAAGAGGCGAGCCAGAAACTGGAGGGTTGCCAGCTCGAGTCCCTGGTCTGAAAGGAAAAAATTCTGTTGGGAAGTGAGCTGGCAAACGGAGGGTTGCTGGTATTAAATCGCAGATGCCATCGCTTGCCGTTGTGCCCTTGAGCAAGGCACTTAACCCCCCACAACAACTGCTCCACGGGTGCTGTAGTATGGCAGTTCCCCACTCCAACCTGATCTTAAGCTTAATGAATGGAACTCCCTTCTAAGCAGTTGTCAAATATATATTGTGTGTGTGTATAGCCTCCAGGGGCACACATTCACTACATGACCAAAAGTATGTGGACACCTGCTCGTCAAACATCTCATTCCAAAATCATGGGCATTCATTTTTTATTTAACTAGGTGTAACGGATGTGAAATGGCTAGCTAGTTAGCGGTGGTGCGCGCTAATAGCCTTTCAATCGGTTACGTCACTTGCTCTGAGACCTTGAAGTAGTGGTTCCCCTTACTTTGCAAGGGCCGCGGCTTTTGTGGAGCGATGGGTAACGATGCTTTGTGGGTGACTGTTGTTGATGTGTGCAGAGGGTCCCTGGTTCACGCCCGGGTCGGGGCGAGGGAACGGACTAAAGTTAAACTGTTACATAGGCAAATCAATTAATAACACGACCAAACCCTAACCCGGACGACGCTGGGCCAATTGTGTCGCCCTATGCAACTCCCAATCACGGCCGGTTGTAATACAGCCTGGAATCGAATCAGGGTCTGTAGTGATGCCTCTAGCACTGAGATGCAATGCCTTAGACCGCTGCGCCACTCGGGAGGGCAAGTTCCATGTAGAACTTAATATGGAGTTGGTCCCCCCATTGCTGCTATAACAGCCTCCACTCTCCCGGGAAGACTTCCACTAGATGTTGGAACATTGCTGAGGGGACTTGCGTCCATTCAGCCACAAGATTATTAGTGTGGTCGGGCACTGATGTTGGGTGTTTAGGCCCAAAGGTGTTCGATGAGGTTGAGGTCAGGGCTCTGTGCAGACCAGTCAAGTTTTTCCACACCGATCTCAACAAACCATGTCTGTATGGACCTTGCTTTGTGCACAGGGACATTGTCATGTTGAAACAGGAAAGGGCCTTACTCAAACTGTAGAAAGCACAGAATTATCTAGAATGGCATTGTATACTGTAGCGTTAAGATTTCCCTTCACTGGAACTAATGGACCTGAACCATGAAAAAAATCCCCAGACCATTAATCCTCCTCCACCAAACTTTACAGTTGGCACTATGCATTGGGGCAGCTAGCGTTTTCCTGGCATCCGCCAAACCCAGATTTGTAAATTGGACTGACAGATTGTGAAGCGTGATTCATAACTCCAGAGAACCTGTTTCCACTGCTCCAGAGATCAATGGCGGCGAGCATTACACTACTCCAGCTGACGCTTGGCATTGCCATGGTGATCTTAGGTTTGTGTGTGGCTGCTTGGCCATGGAAACCCATCTCATTAAGCTCCTAACGGACAGTTCTTGTGCTGACGTTTCTGCCAGAGGCAGTTTGTAACTCGGTTGCAACTGTGTTGCAAATGAGGACAGATGATTTTTAGCTCTTCAGTAAGGCCATTCTACTGTCAATGTTTGTCTATGGAGATTGCATTTTTTGAATCAGCTGTGTAGCGGTACTGCAAACTTTATACATCAATATCATAGAGTACACTCATAGAAAAAAGGGTTCTAAAAGGGTTCTTTGGCTGTCCCCTAGGAGAACCCTTTTTGCTTCCAGGTAGAACTCTTTCGGGTTCCATGTAGAACCCCCTGTGTAACGGGTTTACCTGGAACCAAAAAGGGTTCTTCAAAGGGTTCTCCTATGGCGACAGCCAAAGAACCCTCTAGGTTCTAAATAGTACCTTTTTTTCTAAGAGTGTATGTTGATGTTCCCGCTGGGGCCACCCATTCAGAAAATGTATGCACGCATAACTGTAAGTCACTTTCGATAAAATTGGCGGCTAAATGGCATACATTGTTATAAATTATTATTTATTTATTATGATATAATTATATTATTTATGTTAATTTGTCATGGTTTGTCAAATTAAGTTTATACATGGCAACAAACCATCTCTTATTTTTCTCATTAAGTTTTCAAACAACAGTATTTAGATCATGTCTTGTTTGAGATCCATCTGTTTAGTTAATTAAGTAAGGATAAATACATCCAAGTATGAATAATGTAAGATCATTTTTGCTTAACACAGATTAGATTGAAGAACCTTCCGGACAACATGGAGCTAACGGGTGAACATACTTTCTTACAGGAGCAAAATAAGATAAAATATGCGTTGTGCTTAATTGTGATGAAGTTATACCTCAACAGAATGGCTCCCATGGGTAAGAAGACTAACAGGCAAATGAGATGTGGTGGTTGTGTATTAGCTGGAATAATCATTACGGGTTAGACACCACTGTGAGAAATATTTCCACTGCAGGTGGGAAAATAGGACAAGCCATTATGAGACCACAGGCTGAATATTCATCAGGATACCCATGGAAGAGTTTCAACAACTATGATTCATTAAAGTTTTTTTTCAAACCAGGGATCTAATTTAATTCATGTGTACATGTGTTAACCCTCAGATGGAGGAGACATCTCCAGCCAACAACAGGCTATATCATGTCTGATGACTACAAAGCTTTTCTCTGGCAGTATTACACTGAATAAGTTGAAAGATGACATATTAGGGAAACAAACAAATAAACCAATTATAGAGGTTGTAAACCAGCTTGTTAATGAAACTGTACTGATGTGATTCTCAGACTGGGGCAGGCGATGTTGACCTCACATAATGATGTTTGGACATTTCTAAATTTGAATGCTCTTTTCACAAGTTCCTTTCTTAATTAACTGAGGTTAGGAGCACTTTTTAGAAGCGTGTGGAATTTGCACTGCAATACGAGAGCTCTCTCTCTCTCTCTCTCTCTCTCTCTCTCTCTCTCTCTCTCTCTCTCTCTCTCTCTCTCTCTCTCTCTCTCTCTCTCTCTCTCTCTCTCTCTCTCTCTCTCTCTCTCTCTCTCTCTCTCTCTCTCTCTCTCTCTCTCTCTCTCTCTCTCTCTCTCTCTCTCTCTCTCTCTCTCTCTCTCTCTCTCTCTCTCTCTCTCTCTCTCTCTCTCTCTCTCTAACCCTCAAGTGATTTTGTCGGCCTAGAAGTTGGAATGCTTCCCTGATTAAACGATTGCATTAATTCATATTGAATATTTTAAAAATGATGGTTCCCCTCCAAGCACCCCCAAATGTAAGGATGCAAAGCAGGAATTGAGACATTCCATTAAATCCTGCTAGTGTTCTGTACATGAATTAAGGGAAATCCCTGATTTGGCTTTTTGTCTTCAAAGATGATGAAGGTTAGCTTCCGGATCAGCAGGTATGGTTTTGTCATTACTGACTAGACAGGAACTATTTTTATCCACCCTTTCCCAGTGTCTTCCTAAATTACAATGAAATGTTTTCTGAGATGCTTGAATGTGCAAAGCAGTGTTGTGTTCATTTTGACATCACTTTTTGGATGTAGTATGGGCTTTTCTATACAGTACTATTGTTCTACAGGTTGTCACATCATTTGGTGAATATGGTGTGTTTCGTGTTGACATAGCGAATATGGTGTGTGTATAGTGTTGACATAGTTAATATGTTGTGAGTATGGTGTTGACATAGAGAATATGGTGTGTGTATGGTGTTGACATAGTTAATGTGATGTGGGTATGGTGTTGACACACAGAATATGATGTGGGTATGGTGTTGACACAGAAATATGGTGTGTGTATGGTGTTGACACAGAGAATATGGTGTGTGTATGGTGTTGACACAGAGAATATGATGTGGGTATGGCGTTGACACAGAGAATATGATGTGTGTATGGTGTTGACACAGAGAATATGATGTGTGTATGGTGTTGACACAGAGAATATGATGTGGGTATGGTGTTGACACAGAGAATATGATGTGTGTATGGTTTTGACACAGAGAATATGGTGTGTGTATGGTGTTGACACAGAGAATATGGTGTGTGTATGGTGTTGACACAGATAATATGGTGTGTGTATGGTGTTGACATAGTTAATGTGATGTGGGTATGGTGTTGACATAGTGAATATGATGTGGGTATGGTGTTGACATAGTTAATGTGATGTGGGTATGGTGTTGACATAGTGAATATGATGTGTATGGTGTTGACACAGAGAATTTGATGTGGGTATGGTGTTGACACAGAGAATATGGTGTGTGTATGGTGTTGACACAGAGAATATGGTGTGTGTATGGTGTTGACACAGAGAATATGGTGTGTGTGTATGGTGTTGACACAGAGAATATGGTGTGTGTATGGTGTTGACACGGAGAATATGGTGTGTGTATGGTGTTGACACAGAGAATATGGTGTGTGTATGGTGTTGACACAGATAATATGGTGTGTGTATGGTGTTGACATAGTTAATGTGATGTGGGTATGGTGTTGACATAGTGAATATGATGTGGGTATGGTGTTGACATAGTTCATGTGATGTGGGTATGGTGTTGACATAGTGAATATGATGTGTATGGTGTTGACACAGAGAATTTGATGTGGGTATGGTGTTGACACAGAGAAGATGGTGTGTGTATGGTGTTGACACAGAGAATATGGTGTGTGTATGGTGTTGACATAGTGAATATGTGTGTATGGTGTTGACATAGGGAATATGATCTGTATGGGTTTGACATAAGGAATATGATGTGTATGGGTTTGACATAGTGAATATGATGTGTATGGGTTTGACATAGTGAATATGATGTGTATGGGTTTGACATAGTGAATGTGATGTGTATGGTGTTGACATAGAGAATTTGATGTGGGTATGTGTTTGACATAGGGAATATGATGTGTATGGTGTTGACATAGTTAATGTGATGTGTATGGTTAGCAGATGTTAATGCAAGTGTAGCGAAATGCTTGTGCTTCTTGTTCCGACCATGCAGTAATATCTAACAAGTAATATAACCTAACAATTCCACAACAACTACCTTATACACACAAGTGTAAAGGAATGAATACGAATATGTACATACAAATATATAAATGAGTGATGGCCGAACGGGCGGCGGCAAGATGCAGTAGATGGTATAGTGTACAGTACATACATATGAGATGAGTAATGTAAGGTATGAGAACATTATATGAAGTGGCATTGTTTAAAGTGGCTAGTGATACATTACATCAAGATGGCAAGATGCAGTAGATGGTATAGGGTACAGTATATACATATGAGATGAGTAATGTAGGGTATGAGAACATTATATGAAGTGGCATTGTTTAAGGTGGCTAGTGATACATTTAATTACATCAAGATGGCAAGATGCAGTAGATGGTATAGTGTACAGTATATACATATGAGATGAGTAATGTAGGGTATGAGAACATTATATGAAGTGGCATTGTTTAAGGTGGCTAGTGATACATTTAATTACATCAAGATGGCAAGATGCAGTAGATGGTATAGCGTACAGTATATACATATGAGATGAGTAATGTAGGGTATGTAAACATTATATATAAACTGGCTAGTGATAAGTTGATTACATCAATTTTTCCATTATTAAAGTGACTGAAGTTGAGTCAGTATGTTGGCAGCAGCCACTCAATGTTAGTGATCGCTGTTTAACAGTCTGATGGCCTTGAGATAGAAGCTGTTTTTCAGTTTCTCGGTCCCCGCTTTGATGCACCTGTACTGACCTCGCCTTCTGGATGATAGCGGGGTGAACAGGCAGTGGCTCGGGTGGTTGTTGTCCTTGATGATCTTTTTGGCCTTCCTGTGACATTGGGTGGTGTATGTGTCCTGGAGGGCAGGTAGTTTGCCCCCGGTGATGCGTTGTGCAGACCTCACTACCCTCTGGAGAGCCTTCAGGTTATGGGCGGAGCAGCTGCCGTACCAGGTGGTGATACAGCCCGACAGGATGCTCTCGATTGTGCATCTGTAAAAGTTTGTGAGTGTTTTTGGTGACAAGTTGAATTTCTTCAGCCTCCTGAGGTTGAAGAGGCACTGCTGCGCCTTCTTCACCACGCTGTCTGTGTGGGTGGACCATTTCAGTTTGTCCGTGATGTGTACGCCGAGGAACTTAAAACTCTCCACCCTCTCCACTACTGTCCCATCAATGTAGATAGGGGGCTGCTCCCTCTGCTGTTTCCTGAAGTCCACGATCATCTCCTTTGTTTTGTTGACATTGAGTGTGAGGTTATTTTCCTGACACCACACTCCGAGGGCCCTCACCTCCTCCCTGTAGGCCGTCTCGTCGTTGTTGGTAATCAAGCATACCACTGTAGTGTCGTCTGCAAACTTGATGATTGAGTTGGAGGCGTGCATGGCCACGCAGTTGTGGGTGAACAGGGAGTACAGGAGAGGGCTGAGAACGCACCCTTGTGGGGACCCAGTGTTGAGGATCAGCGGGGTGGAGGTACTCTCACCACCTGGGGGCGGCCCGTCAGGAAGTCCAGGACCCAGTTGCACAGGGCAGGGTCGAGACCCAGGGTCTCGGGCTTAATGACGAGTTTGGAGGGTACTATGGTGTTAAATGCTGAGCTGTAATCGATGAACAGCATTCTTACATAGGTATTCCTCTTGTCCAGATGGGTTAGGGCAGTGTGCAGTGTGATGGAGATTGCGTTGTCTGTGGACCTATTGGGGCGGACATAGGGAATATGATGTGTGTATGGTGTTGACACAGTTAATGTGATGTGTATGGTGTTGACATAGTTAATGTGATGTGTATGGTGTTGACATAGTGAATATGATGTATATGGTGTTGACATAGGGAATATGATGTGTGTATGGTGTTGACAAAGTTAATGTGATGTGTATGGTGTTGACATAGCGAACATGATATGTAGTGTGTTGACATAGTTAATGTCATGTGAATGGTGTTGACATAAGGAATATGATGTGTATGGTGTTGAAATAGTTAATATGATGTGTGTATGGTGAGAGAGAGAGAGACCTGCTCTCTCTTCTCAAGAGAGCCACAGATAAATACACTTCCAGCACCAGGAAATATGCTTAATGATAAATAGACAGTTGGACTTCCAGAAGCCAGTCTCTTGGTCTCTGTGCCAGTAGTGTCCCGTGACAGGTTAATCCAGGCTCTATGGTCCGGAACACTGTCATTTTGTCTTCTTCCATTCTTTCTCTTTCTTTCATTAGCGTTTCTCTCCGTACATCCCCAAGCCAGGGGCATCCAAGAGCCTCTTTATCAGAGGCCACAATGGCCATAATGAGTATAAGAGTTCTGCATTCAGCTGTGGAGCCCCAGGGCCTGTTGCATTTCCAAGCTGAGCTTCCTATCTGGTCCTATTTAGTGGGTTGAAAAAAAGACACAATGCACATCAACAAATAAGCAAACAGCAGGCTATTCTTAGGAGGCCAGAGGACGGCCTGTTGCTAGGGACAGGGACATTCTGTGGGCTCTGTTTCTTTCTGTTGAGATCTAATATGACTCAATAGAGTAGTGGTATAGCTATAGCTAATGGTATAGCTGCAAATACTAATGGAAATACAATAATATAAATATAATAAAGGCCTATGTCATGTCTAAGGCCAATGGAGAGGATTCCTCACGAAGGCCATAGAACCAGAGGTGTAGGAGTGAAAAAGTGACTCTGCAGATGAGTGTCTTTCTTTATATCCCAACATCATAATCTCTGTTATCATGTGCTACATTTCTATGTGATGTACTGTCCAAGGACCGGGAGTCTCGAAAATGGAGGAATAGTATGTTTAAAGTACCCTCTTGAGGTCAGATGTTGTAATGCACCTAATTTAGCCACCCTCAGAGAGCTCCTGGATGGAGACGGAATGGGGAAACAAGGTATATCCAATAAAATAAAAAACACTATAAAATAGCATTTCACTCTGATATTGGTACTTCAATGTATAATATTAAAGAACAAATATTTGACTTAACAAGAACAAAAGTATTCTGATCAGTATGAGTGCCAGTTCTAATCTGATTATTAAATAGCTGAGGGTTAATTCATTATTTCAATCAATTACTTGTGCTTGCATTGAGTTCTTATAGAAACCTCAATTTGCAAAGAGCAGGAAGTCAGACAATGCTGACGTGAAGCCATTAATGGAAACAGTACACAGTTGTGTCTGTGTGTGACACTGTCACAAAGACCACGTTGATGGGATACATGTCATCCTCAGTGACAACAGTCATAATGGTGACAGTGTGTTTACCACAGTGCTTCTGGTCTGTACAAACAAGCACTTATTGTAATTTGTTGTGTTGCTCATTCAGAGTATATAATAGCTATAAATAAAGGGCCACTGGAAGAAAAGACACACACACACACACACACACACACACACACACACACACACACACACACACACACACACACACACACACACACACACACACACACACACACACACACACACACACACACACACACACACACACACACACACACACAGTTTCGTCACTTCTTTGTATTTGTCTATTGATAACAATGTCCTCTATTGGTAACATAATCACATTTATGTTATACCAGAATATGTATAATTACCAATGTACTGAACTTCATAAAAACTTTCTTTCCACCTCACAATATTGCACAACATAGTTTGTCCAACAGAGGTCACTATAACATTATGGAAGAGAAACACTCGGCCCTGCGGAATATGGTTAGTGCTATCCGGGATCCTTGGGACGTCGCTACCCTAAACCTTAACCCGAACCTTAACCCCTACCCTTAGCCTAACCCTAACCATATTAAATATCAACTTCAATTGGATAGGGACGTCCCAAGGATCAGGATAGGTATCTTTCGTTTATCACTACGGCAATATCTTCCAGGAACTACACAATATTTACATCTTACAGTTATTCAGAAGATAAGGAAAAGGAAAAAACAACAATATGTACATAACATAGTTTTTGTCCTCAAACCTTTATGGAAAGACCCATACACTATGTGCCTCTCACATCCATTTATTATAACAATACTTTGATACAAGTTGGATCTTCATCAAGGTGAACAGCTTGACAGGCATACATCCTCTACTGCTCATAGGACAAATATAAGCACCCACCTAATTATTATTATTATTATTATTATTATTATTATTATCATACAGCAAAACCAATCAGCGACAGTCTGAATTTGTTGTTGAGAAGACAAGCATTTTTCAATCACAATCTTGATACAATGTTGCAAAAAGGATCAATCAACAACATTCACTCATCCCAAACCAATGTGAACAACCCCATCTGACACATTAGCTATATACCTCTTCTTTATTTACTACATAAAACATATCCATTTCCAAGGTAAATATTTTATAATTATCATGCCTATGCTGGCCTCTCATGGTCTTTACCTTTGTAATCAAACAAAGCAAGACAATCGCTTGCTGTTTGGGGTTTTAGGCTGGGTTTCTGTACAGCACTTCGAGATATTAGCTGATGTACGAAGGGCTATATAAAATAAACTTGATTTGATTTGATTTTGATTTGAATCCCATTGGAGAAGCAATGCCAGGACTGAAGCAAATACCAAACCATTCCTAGCCCAGCTGTAGGTACACAGGCGTGATGTTCTCACCACTGGGGAAAGATGAGAGAAAAAAGGACAGAAATTACTACCCCTTCAGTTGACTGGTCCAGGCCTGCCCGGATCCCCACAGCCAGCATGGAGTGTCCCGCCCTGCAGCCGGAAATAAAGGTGATTTTACAAATGCTTAATTAAATGACAAATGTTATTTATGATTCCTTGGCACAGGAAATCTTTCCTGGGCCACTGAACTGGGAAGTGTTGGTGCTGGTGGTCTCTCTCTCTCTTTCTATCACTCTCTAACACTCTCACTCTCCACCATCTGCTATTCTCATAGTTTCCTGTCCTCCCCTGTTCCGCCTTCCCATTCCCCCTCTCTGTATCTCTGTTCCTGTGTTTAAATATATTTTCTCTCTCTCTCTCTCTCTCTCTCTCTCTCTCTCTCTCTCTCTCTCTCTCTCTCTCTCTCTCTCTCTCTCTCTCTCTCTCTCTCTCTCTCTCTCTCTCTCTCTCTCTCTCTCTCTCTCTCTCTCGTTGTGCTGAGTTGTGTGTCTGGAAAACACTGGGGACTTAGAGCAATGATTCATCTGTTTCATTAAAGAGCTGAGTGTGCAGGGCTGAGCGCTCGCTGTTCCAGCCTGTGCCAGGGCTCTTCAACACTGCTCCAGATGACTCACAACTGTCCCAGCCTCCACCAGCCCACTGCCCGTGACCCTGCAACCTTCTGAAGGGAGTGATACATTGAGTGGGAAAATTGGATGGACACAGCTAAGGTCAAGTGAAATTCATAGGTATAGTTTATTAGCTGGATGAAATGTTAATCATACACTTCAGATGGGAGGTGGAGTGGTTGCTTTCATGCCACAGTCTGGAACAAGTAGATAAATCTGTTCACATTTGCAGGAACACAGCACTTCATCAAACCCTTACCAGTCCTATGCATTTCACCACTGTACTTTATCTCTGAAATAAAAAGGCAAGACTTCAGTTCTTTCTTTCTTTCTTTCTCTGATGTTCTTTCCCTCAGTAGTTTTACTCAATGAGAACCAGCCCCTTGTGATTGATTGATATTATATTGAACTGCCTGTTGTTTCAGCACCATTGAGTCTAGGCAGAGTTGCAAACCAAGATTACAACAATGATTGTATTTACATGTTTTTATAGAAGGTGCTGTAATAACTGAAGTTCTCTGTCGGGTTCATTCGGCGTGTTTCGTGCCATTAGCCGCACTCAGAAAGACAAATTGGATGCATTATCACCCGTCGAATGTTCATTATTATTGGTATAATGAAGTGGCTTGTGTTTGTGGCGCTCCTGAAATTGATTATGTTGTACATCACACCGTTCAGGGGATGATGCTTTTTCCACAACCCCATAAGTCATTTTTGGGACTGCTTGGCGGTTATTCATGTCTTTGTGTGATGTGGAACTGAAACGGCTGTGTCTGCTCTGCTTGGATATGACGGGCCACAAAGACGTCGGCTTGAGTGTGGTGGCTTCCTGTTGAATCATCTGTAGACCATTAGACGTAGACGGTTGGATTCTTCCCACATGTTGCATAGGAAGAAGGTATACCCATTAGCCTCTCTAACAAGTGAAGTGCCACTTGTCTTCTGGAAAAGGATCAGATTACACAACCAGACTGAAGCTATGCTTCAAGCAAATCTGGGTTCATTGTGAATAGGGAAAGAGATGGTCAAGTATGCCAATGAGTCCATTTCAGATTCTTATTCCCCTATTCCATTGTATTGCAAGGCACACTTTAAACATAGCGCAGGCTTACTCCCAACCAGAAAGGTTTTTGCTGGAAATACAATAATTACACAATAACACATTCTATTGTAACACAAATTGTTCTGTAACATGTAAAAAAATAAGTGCGTTCACAACCACCTCAAAAGCTAAATAGGAGTGCATTTTAGTTTCTAAATACATTTCTAATGTATTGGAAACAGGTTATCAAGTCAATTCACATGCCATGGACAGTGGCGGCCCGTCATTCAGGGCAGGTGGGGCAGAGCTTTGAAGCTTAAAAAATATATATATACTTTGTTGCATGTTTTGCATGTTATTTGGGCATTAATACATGTCACATAACAGTTTGCAAACAATGTGATTTATTTTTTTATTGAGTTAATAAAGCCGCATACAAACATGGTCTCCTTTATGCTTCTTGAGTGAGGCAGCTCCGAAATGCAGGTGTTTCAGCCTAGCTCAGTGCTTTCTGTGGTGGTGGGACAGCCAGCGGAAAATACAGAGCGTAGGAGTTGGTAATCTTCTCTAGTTGCGCTGTGATTGGCTCAGTGGTCTGTCACTCATGGGGACACTACGTCACCGCAAAATCTACAGGGAGAGCTACATAGTTCAAGCCCCCTTGTACGCTGCCATAGATTTACATTAGAGGTGCCCATCCAAGAAGGCTCAAGGTCATTGGCCACAGACAAAATTACGTCAAATCACGTTATATCTACCATAGCTTTGATTGGACTAATCATGTCAACATCAAATTTTCTAAATCTTAGCTAGCAAGCTAGACAAGCAGTCATCATGAATTGCAGTGACAATCTACTGGCAAATCCTTTTCAATCTTTGTCATATGAAGAGAAATTATAGATAAAACGTGTCGTTGCTCATCGACCATTGGACAAACATTACACAACAAGTTGGAAACCGCAAATTCAACAATGAGTGGTTTGGAAGGAATCAGTGGCTAACTGCAAACGTTGCAAAGCGATCACCATTTTGCTTCCCCTGCCTGCTATTTGGTGGAGAGGGTTTGTGGTCCAATTCTGGGTTTAAGGGTCTCTTTTCCAAGCTTATTAAAAGGATAAACATTCACACACAACACCATGGGCCAGAAAAGGTTGAATACATTGGCCATGCTGTCAATCCAGAATGACTTTTGCCGGGTTTAAAACAACTGGAAACTCGGAACTGGGAAATCTCAGACTTCCAAGACAACTGGGAACTCCGAAAAAAACAAGCTCCGACTGGGAAAATACGTTTTGAACGGTCATCCAATTCGGAATTCCAAGTTGGGAAGACCTGAAGTTCACTGACATCATGATTAGATTTTTTTTTTTTTTATCCATGTTCCCAGTTGCCTTGAAAGCACCATAAATCCAGAGAATTACAGACTTTGATAACAAGGTTTCATGACAAAGTTTGCCCACAAGAAGGACTGCCGCGCCACCTTCCTGTTCAAGTGAGTACAGCACAACTGTGAGTCCAAATATTTCTTGTATGCTGCTGCATAAATGATGTAATATGCCAGGGAGATTTTTTATTTCACCTTTATTTAACCAGGTAGGCCAGTTGAGAACAAGTTCTCATTTACAACTGCGATCTGGCCAAGATAAAGCAAAGCAGTGCGACAAAAACAACAACACAGAGTTACACATAAACAAACGTACAGTCAATAACACAATAGAAACATCTATGTACAGTGTGTGCAAATGTAGAAGAGTAGGGAGGTAAGGCAATAAATAGGCCATAGAGCGAAATAATGACAATTTAGTAAATTAACACTCGAGTGATAGATGTGCAGATGATGATGTGCAAGTAGAGATACTGGGGTGCAAAAGAGCAAGAGGATAAGTAACAATATGGGGATGAGGGAATTGGGTGTGCTATTTACAGATCGGCTGTGTACAGGTACAGTGATCGGTAAGCTTCACTGACAGCTGATGCTGAAAGTTAGAGAGGGAGATATAAGACTCCAGCTTCAGTGATTTTTGCAATTCGTTCCAATCATTGGCAGCAGAGAACTGGAAGGAGAGGCGGCCAAAGGAAGTGTTGGCTTTGGGGATGACCAGTGAAATATACCTGCTTGCTACGGGTGGGTGTTGTTATGGTGACAAGTGAGCTGAGATAAGGCGGGGCTTTACCTAGCAAAGACTTATAGATGACCTGGAGCCAGTGGGTTTAGAGACGAATATGTCGTGAGGGCCAGCCAAGGAGAGCATACAGGTCGCAGTGGTGGGTAGTATATGGGCCTTTGCTGACAAAACAGATGGCACTGTGATAGACTACATCCAGTTTGCTGAGTAGAGGGTTGGAGGCTATTTTGTAAATGACATCGCCAAAGTCAAGGATCGGTAGGATAGTCAGTTTTACAAGGGTATGATAGTCAGCATGAGTGAAGGAGGCTTTGTTGCGAAGTAGGAAGCCAATTCTAGATTTAATTTTGGATTGGAGATGCTTAATGTGAGTCTGCTTAATGTGAGTCTGGAAGGAGAGTTTACAGTCTAACCAGACACCTAGGTATTTGTAGTTGTCCACATATTCTCAGTCAGAACCGTCCAGAGTAGTGATGCTAGTCGGGTGGGAGGGTGCGGGCAACAATCGGTTGAAGAGCATGCACTTTTTACTAGCCTATAAAAGCAGTTGGAGGCCACGGAAGGAGTGTTGTATGGCATTGAAGCTTGTTTGGAGGTTTATTAGCACAGTGTCCAAAGAAGGGCCAGATGTATACAAGATGGTGTTGTCTGCATAGAGGTGGATCAGAGAATCACCAGAGCGACATCATTGATATATACAGAGAAAAGTGTCGGCCTGAGAATTGAACCCTGTGGCACCCCCATAGAGACTTCCAGAGGTCCGGACACACTGAACTCTATCAGAGAAGAAGTTGGTGAACCAGGCAAGTCAGTCATTTGAGAAGCCAAGGCTATTGAGTCTGCCGATAAGAATGTGGTGATTGACAGAGTCGAAAGCCTTGGCCAGGTCAATGAAGACGGCTGCACAGTACTGTCTTTTATCGATGGCGGTTATGATATCGTTTAGGACCTTGAGCGTGGCTGAGGTGCACCCATGACCAGCTCTGAAACCAGATTGCATAGCGGAAAAGGTATGGTGGGATTCGAAATGGTCGGTGATCTGTTTGTTAATTTGGCTTTCGAAGATTTTCAATATTCAGGGCAGGATGGAAACAGGTCTATAAAAGTTTGAGTCTAGAGTGTCTCCCCCGTGGCAGCTTTCCAATCTTTGGGGATCTCAGACGATACGAAGTGGGAAGCTGGGAGGAGGTACTCTTATTCTCCATGGACTTTACAGTGTCCCAAATATCTTTGGAATTATTGCTATAGGATGCACATTTCTGTTTGAAAAAGCTAGCCTTTGCTTTCCTAACTGACTGAGTATATTGGTTCCTGACTTCCCTGAAAAGTTGCATATCGCGGGGGCTATTCGATGCTAATGCAGAACTTCACAGGATGTTTTTGTGCTGGTCAAGGGCAGTCAATTCTGGGGTGAACTAGGGGCTATATCTGTTCTTAGTTCAACATTTTTTGAATGGGGCATGCTTATTTAAGATGGTGAGGAAAGCACTTTTAAAGAGCAACCAGGCATCCTCTACAGACCGGATGAGGTCAATATCCTTCTAGGATACACGGGCCAGGTCGATTAGAAAAGTCTGCTCGCTGAAATGTTTTTGGGAGTGTTTAACAGTGATGAGGGGTGGTCCTTTGACCACGGACCCATTACGCATGCAGGCAATGAGGCAGTGATCGCTGAGATCCTGGTTGTAGACAGCAGAGGTGTATTTACAGGGCAAGTTGGTCAGGATAATTTTTAAGAGGGTGCCCATGGTTACGGATTTAGGGTTGTACCTGGTAGGTTCCTTGATAATTTGTGTGAGATTGTAGGACGGCTGGGGTGTTAAGCATGTCCCAGTTTAGGTCACCTAACAGTATGAACTCTGAAGATAGATGGGGGGCAATCAATTCACATATGGTGTCCAGGGCACAGCTGGGGGCTGAAGGCGGTCTATAACAAGTGGCATTCGTGAGAGACTTGTTTCTGGAAAGGTTATTTTTTTAAGTAGAAGCTCGAATTGTTTGGGCACAGATCTGGATAGTATGACCGAACTCTGCAGGCTATCTCTGCAGTAGATTGCAACACTGCCCCCTTTGGCAGTTCTATCTTGGCGAAAAATATAATAGTTAGGGATGGACATTTCTGGATTTTTGGTGGGCTTCCTAAGGCAGGATTCAGACACGGCTAGGACATCCGGGTTGGCAAAGTATGTTAACCTCTTGACGCTAAGGGTCAGATTATTCTTTTTTTTTTTTTAAATAACGTTCCCAAGGTAAACGGACTATTTCTCAGGTCCAGATCGTAGAATATGCATATAATTTACAGATTAGGATAGAAAACACTCCAAAGTTTCCAAAACTGTAAAAATATTGTCTGTGAGTATAACAAAACTGATTCTGCAGGCGAAAACCTGAGAAAATCTAACCCGGAAGTGATTATTATTATTATTTTTTAAATCTGTGTTTCCTGGCCCGTCTTTCTTCCATTTAAAGGGGTATCAATCAGATTCCTTTTCCAATGGCTTCCTCAGGCTGTGACCAGGCTTTAGACATAGTTTCAGGCTTTTATTTTGAAAGATGAAGCTAGCTAGGTAGCTCTCCATTTTCTTCCTCTCTTTTATTGAATAGGTTACGGTCCGGTTGATATATTATCGATTATGTTTGTTAAAAACAACCTGAGGATTGATTATAAAAAACATTTGACATGTTTCTACGAATATTACGGATACTTTTTGGAATTTTCGTCGAACGGAACGAGGCTTTGGTTTTCTGAACATAACGCGCAACCCAAATGGCGTTTTTTTGTTATAAAAGTAATATTTATCAAACAAAAAGAACATTTGTTGTATAACTGGGAGTCTCGTGAGTGCAAACATCTGAAGATTATCAAAGGTAAGCGATTCATTTTATTGCTTTTCTGACTTTCGTGACCATGCTAATTTGGAGCTAGTGTAACGGATGTGAAATGGCTAGCTAGTTAGCGGGTACGCGCTACTAGCGTTTCAATCAGTTACGTCACTTGCTCTGAAACCTAGAAGTAGTGTTGCACCTTGCTTTGCAAGGGCCGCGGCCTTTGTGGAGCGATGGGTAACGATGCTTCGTGGGCGACCGTTGTTGATGTGTGCAGAAGGTCCCTGGTTCGCGCCCGAGGTCGGGGCGAGGGGACGGTTTAAAGTTATACTGTTACATTGGTGCCGTGACCCGGATCACTGGTTGCTGCGGAAAAGGAGGAGGTTGAAAGGGGGGTGAGTGTAACGGATGTGAAATGGCTAGCTAGTTAGCGGGTACGCGCTACTAGCGTTTCAATCAGTTACGTCACTTGCTCTGAAACCTAGAAGTAGTGTTGCACCTTGCTTTGCAAGGGCCGCGGCCTTTGTGGAGCGATGGGTAACGATGCTTTGTGGGCGACCGTTGTTGATGTGTGCAGAAGGTCCCTGGTTCGCGTCGGGGCGAGGGGACGGTTTAAAGTTATACTGTTACCCTAGCTGTTGTAGCATTGATTGATACACTCACAAAAGCTTGGATTGCTTTCGCTGCAAAGCATATTTTCAAAATCTGACACAATAGGTGGATTAACAACAAGCTAAGCTGTGTTTTGGTATATTTCACTTGTGATTGCATGATTATAAATATTGTTAGTAATATTTTGCGCCCTGCAATTCAGCGGTTGTTTAGGAAAATGATCTAGCGCAGAGAAGTTAAAGCAGTGAATAAAACAAACTTAGGAAGGTGGCTTCTAATGTTAACATGCATGAAATCCAGGCTTTTACGGTTACCGAAGTCAACAAATGAGATCGCCTGGAGAATGGGAGTGGTGCTGGGGTCTGCAGGGCCTGGGTTAACTTCTTATGGTTGCATCCCACTAACGGGATCGATATGACAACAGCCAGTGAAAGTGCAGGGCGCCAAATTCAAACAACAGAAATCTCATAATTCAAATTCCTCAAACATACATGTGTTTTATATCATTTTAAAGGTAATCTTGTTGTTAATCCCACCAAAGTGTCCGGTTTCAAATATGCTTTTCAGCGAAAGCACTACAAACGATTATGTTAGGTCACCACCAAACCACAATAAGCACAGCCATTTTTCCAGCGAAATGTAGTCACAAAAAGCAGAAATAGAGATAAAATGAATCACTAACCTTTGATGATCTTCATCAGATGACACTCCTAGGACTTCATGTTACACAATACATGCATGTTTTGTTTGATAAAGTTCATATTTATAACAAAAAATCAGAGTTTACATTGGCGCGTTACATTCACTAGTTCCAAAAACATCAAGTGATTTTGCATAGCCACATCGTTTCAACAGAAATACTCATCATAAATGTAGATGATAATACAAGTTTTACACATGGAATTATAGATATACCTCTCCTTAATGCAACCGCTGTGTCAGATTTCAAAAAAACTTTACGGGAAAAGCAAATCATGCAATAATCTGAGACGGCGCTCAGAACAATAGCCAAATTAGCCGCCATGTTGGAGTCAACAGAAACCAGAAAATACATGATAAATGTTTCCTTACCTTTGATGAACTTCATCAGAATGCAGTCCTAGGAATCCCAGGTCCACAATAAATGTTTGATTTGTTCTATAATGTCCGTTATTTATGTCCAATTAGCTACTTTGGTTAGCGCGTTTGGTAAACAATTCCAAAGTCACAAAGCGTGTCCACTATAACGTGACGAAATGCCCAAAAGTTCCATAACAGTCAGTAGAAACATGTCAAACGATGTACTGAATCAATCTTTAGAATGTTGTTAACATACATCTTGAATAACGTTCCAACCGGAGAATTAGATTGACTTCAGTTGAGCGATGGAACGGAGCTGCCTATCACGTGAACGCGCATGGTCAAAGCATGGTCAGCTCGTGGCAGTGGTGACTAATTCCTGTCTCCTTCGGCCCCCCTTCACATTAGAGTCATCAGACAAAGTTCTATTGACTGTTGACATCTAGTGGAAGCCGTAGGAAGTGAAAACTCATCAATATCTCGCTGTAATTTCAATGAGAGCTTGGTTGAAAATCTGCCACCTCAGAAAAAATCCAAACAGGAAGTGGAACTTCTCAGGTTTTTGCCTGCCATATGAGTTTTGTTATACACACAATAATACGCAAATATTAGCAACTATGACTGAAGAGCAGGCCGTTTACTCTGGGCACCTCTGTGCACCTTTCATCCAAGCTACTCAATACTGCCCCTGCAGCCATAAGAAGTTAACCTCTACATCACCAGAGGAACAGAAGAGGAGTAGGATAAGGGTACGGCTAAAGGCTATTAGAACTGGTCGTCTTGTGCGTTCGGAACAGAGAGTAAAAGGAGCAGATTTCTGGGTGTGGAAGAATAGATTCAAGGCATAATTTACAGACAAGGGTATGGTAGGATGTGAGTACAGTGGAGGTAAACCTAGGCATTGAGTGACGATGAGAGAGGTTTTGTCTCTAGAGGCACCATTTAAGCCAGGCGAGGTCACTGCATGTGTGGGGGGTTGAACAAAAGGGCTAGCTAAGGCATATTGAGTAGGGCTGGAGGCTCTACAGTGAAATAAGACAATAATCACTAACCAAAACAGCAATAGACAAGGCATATTGACATTAGGGAGAGGCATGTGTAGCCGAGTGATTATAGGGTCCAGTGAGTAGCAATAGATGAGTCAGGGAGCCAATTCAGTAGTCGCTACTACGCTAGGCGAGCTGGAGAAACGGCGATTCAGACAGCTAGCGGGCCAGGGCTGGCAGATGGGCTTCCAGGTAGTTCGCAACGGAAGAGCTTGTTGAAGCCACCTCGGACAGTTACGTCGGCAGACCAGTCATGTTGGATCGGAGGGGCTCCGTGTCGGCAGTAAAGGGTCCAGGCGAATTGGCAAAAGAGGTATTGTAGCCCAACAATTGGCTGATGGACCTCTTCGGCTAGCCAGGAGATGGGCCTAGCTCAAGGCTATCTCCAGGCTAACTGGTGCTTGCTTCGGGACAGAGACGTTAGCCAGGAATAGCCACTCGGATAGCAGCTAGCTAGCTGCGATGATCCGGTGTAAAGGTTCAGAGCTTGCGGTAGGAATCTTGAGATGTGGTAGAGAAAAAGCATTCCGATATGCTCTGGGTTGATATCGCGCTGTGCAGACTGGCAGGAATTGACCGGGCTGAGGCTGGCTGATGTCTGAGTTAACAGTGATGACCGCTAGCAGTGGCCAACTGACTACTAACTAGTAGCTAGTTAGCTGGCTAGCTTCTGATGGGGGTTCCGAAAGTATAATAAATAGCAGATCCGTACCACATTGGGTGAGGCGGGTTTCAGGAGAGTATGTTCAGTCCGTAGATTGAAATTGAGATTAAAAATATATACGAAATACATACGAAGAAAACAATATATACACGGGACAGGACGGGACAAGACAAAACAGACGTCCGACTGCTACGCCATCTTGTATACTGTAACTAAGAAAGTAATACCAAGTGTATATTGTGCAGTAAGCTGTTAGTAGCCCATATGCCTCACACTAATAATTGTGGCCCTTTCCCCTTCATAACTTACATTTACATTTACATTTAAGTCATTTAGCAGACGCTCTTATCCAGAGCGACTTACAAATTGGACTTCGCCTACTGTTCTGACTTGGGGGTGCACATGTAGCCTATAGCCTGTTTTAGAGAAATGTCATCATCGAATATTGTAAAAGCTTTCATTGTCTGCTTATACAGTGGGGAGAACAAGTATTTGATACACTGCCGATTTTGCAGGTTTTCCTACTTACAAAGCATGTAGAGGTCTGTAATTTTTATCAGCTGTGAGAGACGGAATCTAACTACAGTTCTACAGAAGTTCTACAGTAGAACTACAGGAAACGTATGATCTCTGTGATTGCAAACAAAGGTTTCTGTACCAAAATATTAAGTTCTGCTTTTCTGATGTATCAAATACTTATGTCATACAATAAAATGCTAATTAATTACTTAAAAATCATACAATGTGATTTTCTGGATTTTTTTTAGATTCAGTCTCTCACAGTTGAAGTGTACCTATGATAAAAATTACAGACCTCTACATGCTTTGTAAGTAGGAAAACTTGCAAAATCGGCAGTGTATCAAATACTTGTTCTCCCCACTGTATGCCCCCTTTATTTATCATATGGTTCTGACATGGTGTACAGGGAGAATACTGTGAGAACGGCCCATGTTCTGAATTCTGTCGCTGTACATTTGAAACATGCTGAACAAATAGTTATATTGACTATGTCCGTCTTAGCTCGCTCATTAATGTCTTAATCTAAATTAAGGATTGCCTCTTATCCGCTCTTCGTTCCCTTATACCATAGTTTGTACATCTCAATTGTCAATAGAAACCATATTTGTTTAAAACTTCTTCGGGATCGGTGTCCCCTTCCACGGGACGGTTGAGCTAACGTAGGCTAATGCGATTAACATGAGGTTGTATGTAACAATAAAATTTCCCAGGACATAGACATATCTGATATTGGCAGAAAGCTTAAATTCTTGTTAATCTAACTGCACTGTCCAATTTACAGTAGCTATTACAGTGAAAGAATACCATGCTATTGTTTGAGGAGAGCGCACAATTTTGAACATGAAACGTTATTAATAAACAAATTAGGCACATTTGGGCAGTCTTGATACAAAATGTTGAACTGAAATGCAATGGTTCATTGGATCAGTTTAAAACTTTGCACATACACTGATGCCATCTAGTGGACAAAATCTAAATTGCACCTGGGCTGGAATAATACACTATGGCCTTTCTCTTGCATTTCAAAGATGATGGTACAAAGAAAAATACAAAATAATGGTTGGTTTTTTCTTTGTATTATATTTTACATCTAGAAAACATCTGGGGGAGTTTGCCCCACCAAGATGTACATGCTAAAATTGCCACTGGCCATGGAATATGTTAGAAATGGAAACGTAATGCATTCATCTTATGTGAAATCTCTGGTAGGGCTTTGCCATTGAATTTCACAGGTGAAAAGGACTATTTTTTCCACTGAGAAGATATAAATAATGTATTTAATGCAATAGATGCATTATTCACAACAGGAAATTGTAGCGGAGCACCAATACATCCTGACTTCCCACTGGTGGTGTCTGTAATTGCTCAAGGCGTAGGGTTGTAGTTAAAGCCCAGAACACTGTGGATCAGAGTGCACTGCACACCACAGTGAGACAGGACAAGAGCCCAGCCCAGTCAGTCACGCTAACCTGCTATAACACTCTTAAAGAAACACACACAGGCCCCGTCCTGCGGTACTGGTCTGGCCCCCAAAGTGGATCGAGTGTTTTTATTCAACAAAATACTGGCGAGTGACAGCATTGTTGAAAAGACACCTTTTTGGTGTCCTACATTGAACTACCAGTATTTATGTCTTTAGGTCTGCTTTTTATGTGGAAGGGGCAACTGGGGTGTAACATAGTTACAGAGCAACTCCCCTGTCAATCTACTTCCTTTTGTTGTTTTCTACAAGCATTTAGTTTGAGCATTACAACTTCATTTTCTCTATTTCCCATCCATTTCCCTCCTATACAATGTAGTTCTACTTGGCAAAGTAAAATTACATCTTTCTTATGAAACTTCTCATACCCTTCAGGGTGCAGAATGACGCCCATAAATGTTGAATATTTCTTTCTTGACATCCGGGATATGAGATATTGAATATGCGGTGAAAAACAGTGATTTTGTGGTTGCTGACTAAGATGAATGGCTCTTGTTGATCATTTGTTTTGTTGTGCTGAGCTGAGCTGCTGCAGTGCTCAGTCTGGTCCCACACCTCTTGTCTAAAGCCCAGGTATAGTCAGTCATCACGTCTTCTGGCACATTCTGCAGCTCCTCCTCTCTCCCAACTCCTGTCTATCTAGTATGGATCCTATCCTCAGCCCTAGTCTGTTGTTTTGTTGCCCACATTAGATGTAATATGATTGAAATGAGAATGGAGAAAATAATGAAACCCATTAATGATTTTCTATAGTATTGAGTGAAACCCTGGCACAGTTCCCAGTGACAAACCGTGGAAAGAGATGAGCTACACATGACTGGTTCCTTAGTATTGTAATGAAGTGAACATTTATTTTGATGTTTAGATTGCGAAGTAAAAAAATAATCAACTTGATATTGAATGCAAATAGAAACAGTAGTTCAGTGGTCATATCCCCCTCTTTTTTTCCAGATTCATTGAGCTGTTCAACTGACATTGTAATATGTAATAATTTAAAAACAATATGGCATAGTAATATTTGTTCACCTTTCAGTAAATCCCCAATATTATGGCAGGCTCAGCTTTACCCCTCATCTACCTAACAGCTCAGGTCAAGCTCTCTGTTTTTATTTCATTCTTCCCCTTCTCTCTCCCTCTCTTTTTGTTTCCCAGTAGACACTAACCATAAAGGAGACTCTCATCCAAAGGCTATATCTGTAACAGTAGTTTCTTACACCCTCTCTTCCTCTCTCTTGCAGCTGGTAGTGTAGTGCTGATTTGATTCAGCGATGGTGAAAAGGCCCTGTTCCCCGTAGCTCACTCAGCTCAATCCATAGATGGTTGCAGAAGAGGCCCCTGGGACGTGGGCTCCGGTTTGTACCGACTGGGATTGCCATCTCCGGTACACTCACCAAAGCTACAGTATATAAACTCACGTACAGTATCTGAATGTGGTAACACTCTGCTCAGGGATAGAATTTTCCACATGACTAATCGAGAAAATGTGATTGTCACACACACACACATATATATGAATGTGTGTGTGTGTGTGTGTGTGTGTGTGTGTGTGTGTGTGTGTGTGTGTGTGTGTGTGTGTGTGTGTGTGTTTTATTAATCAGACTAGAAATGGAAGCAGTAATTCATTTTGACTGGGTCAGAGGTTAAACACAATGTAGTGGAGGAGAGCACAGTGAGACCTCTCTCTAATTGCGTTTCCTGTATGTACTCTTAGATACAGTATTTCCCCAACTTTAAGGAGCCAGATGACATCTCAAAATAAACTGAATTGAAGAACTACCGACACGATCGACCACCGCGTCATTGAAGTGGCTCCAAGTAGACTTCTGATGTGAACTTCAAATGGGACCCAAAGCCCAAATAAACAACAGAAAGTGACAGAATACTCACAGAGCTGCTATGTACACACCAGCTAGATTCACAGCCCATCAATCAACTCTCTATTAAGAAAATATTACATTTTCATTTAGATCAAGTAAATGGTAAGCTGATAATGATGCTATTTTGCAACAGATTTGATCTGAAGTCATAGACATTAGATGTCTAATCATGAAAGCTTATTTCATATTGCAGACACCCTCTGAAAAGCAATTAACTTCTTGGAATACACTTTCATATTCTCAAACAAAGAAGCTTATGAGAAAATCCCATGGTGGATGTAAGATACAATAACAACTTTCTTATGTAAAAAGTTATATTGGACTTCAAAGATAATTCAAATCCGGTTTTAAAGTTTTATAGAACTCAAGAACATTGAATTAGGCCTAGTTTTATCTAATTTATTCCTGTAACAATTACAGCAAAGTAATTGATATGACAATTGTGAAAGCTTGTAGGTTTTGAACAGTTTTTGTTCCGACTAAGCTATGGCACATTCCTGTTATATGATAAAATGGCTTTGTGTTATCATCTTAACTGAAAGAATATAGGATCATTTATAAAGATTAGAAAACCCCCAGTGTTGATGACTTTAATGGAGAAGCCATTTGATCTAACTGGACAACAGTAACATTTGATGGATTCTATGCTTGTATCAGTTGACTAGAAAGATAAGTCTCTCTGGTCATCTTCCTCCTTTGTCTTCTTAAAACCTCTCTTGGGTAGGGAGCAGTATTTTGACGTCCGGATGAAAAGCGTGCCCAAAGTAAACTACCTGTTACTCAAGCCCAGAAGCTAGGATATTCATATAATTGGTAGATTTGGATATAAAACACTCTAAAGTTTCTAAAACTGTTAAACGTATGTCTGTGAGTATAACAGAACTGATATGACAGGCGAAACCCCGAGGACAAACCATCCCAACAAAAAATAAATTCAGCCTACCACTATTTTCAATGGCTATCACTTTTATTATAAGGCCAAGTCCTCCCAGATTGCAGTTCCTAGGGCTTCCACTAGATGTCAACAGTCTTTATAAAGAGTATAAGGCTGGTTTTTGGAAAAATTTGTCAGAAATTGTAGTTTTTCTAGGTGGCTCCCATTTTGGCTGTAGTGTTTCCAAGCGCGTGGAAGAGAGCGCGTTCTTTAGTATTTTTCTTCGGTAAAGACAACAACGATTCTCCGTCTTAAATTTGATCGTTTATTTACGTATTAGGGTACCTAAGGTTTGATTATAAATGTTGTTTGACTTGTTTGGAAAAGTTTATTAGTAACGTTTGGGATTCATTTTGTATGCATTTTGATGGAGGGAAACTCGGTGGATTATTGACGGAGTTTGTATGGATATAAAGAAGGACATTATCGAACAAAATGACCATTTGTGATGTAACTGGGACCCTTTTGGAGTGCCAACAGGAGAAGATCGTCAAAGGTAAGGCATTTTTTATATCGCTATTTCTGACTTTCGTGTCGCACCTGCCTGGTTGAAATATGTTTTTCATGTGTTTGTATGCGGGGCGCTGTCCTCAGATAATCGCATGGTGTGCTTTCGCCGTAAAGCCTTTTTGAAATCTGACACAGCGGCTGGATTAACAAGAAGTTAAGCTTTATTTTGATGATTTACACTTGTGATTTTATGAAAGTTAAATATTTATAATACTGTAGTTTGAATTTCCAGCTCTGCAATTTCACCGGATGTTGGCCCATAAGAAGTTAAAATACTTTGTGAGCATCTTTATGGAGAGTGATCCATAAATATATCCAAATTGTCACACTTTCTGCCATTATACAGACCCTTCTGTTTTGAAGACTTTGAACGTTTCGAAATATCATGTTCCAGAAGATTCCGGGATATTCTAGGCCCTTAGGAGTGATGGGCCACATGCTATATTCCGAGCTTTCACTTTATGAAAACTTTAAAAGTCTGCCTCTCATCAGCTTGGATTTATAAACCAAAGCTTGAGCTGTGAGGGAACTACAGTATCTAAATGTGAGGCGATGGAGAAAAAAAGACGCTAAACATGCATACAATATCTCTCAGGCAGCGAGTCCCTGTCAATGCCGAATGTCTGTCGGGGAATTTGGGAACAGTGGGTGTTCTCTTGTGTTTTTCATCAGTGAAGGGACCCGCTCTCGGCCCGATGAAGTGACAGTGTATTACTGATCAATCTCATATGCACAAAATAGCCACTCACTTTGGGGGATAAAGGAGCGACAGAATCCTGAGAAGAGTCAAGTGAGTAATGCGTTTGAATGGACGCCCGTATGACCGTCTGAGGGGAGGGAGTGGGGCGGCGCTGGGCGTGTCAGAGCGAAATCCTCTTGAAGGACTACGGCTCTGTGTAGTCATCAGAAGGTGCTGTACTGTTCCTCCATGGAAGGGAAAAACAGTGATACATTCATTACCGGTCAAAAGTTTTAGTACACCTACTCATTCAAGGGATTTTCTAATTTTTTTACTATTTTCTACATTGTAGAATAATAGTGAAGACATCAAAACTATGAAATTACACATATGGAATCATGTAGTAACCCCAAAAATGTTAAACAAATCAAAATATATTTGAGATTTTTCAAATAGCCACCCTATGCCTTGATGACAGCTTTGCACACTCTTGGCATTCTCTCAACCAGCTTCACCTGGAATTTCTTCCCAACAGTCTTGAAGGAGATCCCACATACAGTATGCTGAGCACTTGTTGGCTGCTTTTCCTTCACTCTGCGGTCCGACTCATTCCAAACCATTTCAATTTGGTTGAAGTCGGGGGATTGTGGAGGCCAGGTCATCTGATGCAGCACTCCATCACTCTCCTTCTTGGTCAAATAGCCCTTACACAGCCTGGAGGTGTGTTGGGTCATTGTTCTGTTGAAAAACAAATGATAGTCCCACAAAAACCAAACCAGATGGGATGGCGTATCGCTGCAGAATGCTGTGGTAGCCATGCTGGTTAAGTGTGCCTTGAATTCTAAATAAATCACAGACAGTGTCACCAGCAAAGGACCGTCACAACATAACACTTCCTCCTCCATGCTTCACGGTGGGAAATACACATGCGGAGGTCATCCGCTCACCTAATCCGCGTCTCACAAAAACACAGCGGTTGGAACCAAAAATTGCAAATTTTGACTCCAGACCAAAGGTCACATTTCCACCGGTCTAATGTCCATTGCTAATTTTTTGGTGCCCAAGCAAGTCTCTTCTTCTTATTGGTGTCCTTCAGTAGTGGTTTCTTTGCAGCAATTCGATCATGAAGGCATGATTCACGCAGTCTCCTCTGAACAGTTGATGTTGAGATATGTCTGTTGCTTGAACTCTGTAAGCATTTATTTGGACTGCAATTTCTGAGGCTGGTAACTCTAAAGAACGTATCCTCTGTAGCAGAGGTAACTCTCGGTCTTCCATTCCTGTGGTGGTCCACATGAGAGCCATTTTCATTATAGCGCTTTATGGTTTTTGCGACAGCACTTGAAGAAACTTTCAAAATTCTTGAAATTTTCCATATTGACTGACCTTCATGTCTTAAAGTAATGATGGACTGTCATTTCTCTTTGCTTATTTGAGCTGTTCTTGCCATAATATGGACTTGATCTTTTACCAAATAGGGCTATCTTCCGTATACCACCCCTACCTTGTTACAACACAACGGTTTGGCTCAAACGCATTAAGAAGGAAAGAAATTCAACAAATTAACTTTCAAGAAGGCACACCTGTTAATTGAAATGCATTCCAGGTGACTACCTCATGAAGCTGGTTGAGAGAATGCCAAGAGTGTGCAAAGCTGTCATCAAGGCAAAGGGTGGCTATTTGAAGAATCTCAAATATAAAACATATTTTGATTGTTTTTTGGTTACTACATGATTCCATATGTGTTATTTCATAGTTCCTAGTCTTCACTACTATTCTACAATGTAGAAAATAGTATAAACAAAGACAAACCCTTGAGTAGGTGTTCTAAAACTTTTGACCGGTAGTGTATGTTCTCTGGAACATACTGTAGAATAAAGACAAGATCACAACATGGAAGAATAGACCATTTAAAGAGATTCGGATTGGAGAACAGTGATTTACACATCGTGATGCTTCAAACATGATTTGTCGTTGCTGTATCACAGTCCTTTCCATTGACATTCATGTGATCTGCTTAACTGTACCATAGTACCTCTCTATTACAGATTTGGACAATGTTTATTACATTTAAAAAAAATCTCTGCTTCCTTATTAGCCATGCAAGCAGAGTTGTCAGGGGTCCATAGTCTTTCCTTCAGCCCTTATTACGTTTCCTCTTGCCAGTCCTCCTCGCTTCCGCTCCTCCTATCCCTCCATGGCCACCAACCAGAGGGTGAATTAAGGGGGGCCCAGAGGGGTCTCAGACCCCCTGAACAACAAAGTCAAACATTGGGTGGTCTCTAAATAATGGTAATTTAACCATTCTCCTTTTTGTTTAAAATGCAATATGTACTGCTGGTAAATATTAAAATAAAAGCTTATTCCAAATTAAACTAATACCCCTACCTCTGTTTGATGTATACTTGTCATCCTGGGACACAGTATCTCAGCCACTTTTCAGAAGTCCCAAATGTTCTTTCTACAAAAATAGGTAATTTTGTCAGCAAGGCGCATCAAATCATTCAGGTGTAGACCCAATGACAATCGGCGAATGTTAATACACTTTTTGGTGTTTTGCAACAGATGTCTCTCTTTCTATTCATCAAATGGCGTGAATGCACAGTGCACTGTTTAGATGCTGGAATTAATATGGACTGGACAAAAATGCACAGGTAAATCACATTTTGTTTGTCTCATGCACCGAATTCAACAGGTGTAGACCTTTGTAACGGCTGTTGGAAGGAGAGGACCAAGGTGCAGCGTGGTACGTGTCCATGTTAATATTTATTTAAACTCAAAACACTAAGACAAAATAACAAAAATAGACCAACACGAAACAGTTCTGTCTGGTGCAGACACAGAGACAGAAAACAACTACCCACAAACACAGGTGGGAACAGGCTACCTAAGTATGGTTCTCAATCAGAGACAACGATTGACAGCTGCCTCTGATTGAGAACCATACCAGGCCAAACACATAGAAAAGGACAACATAGAACAAAACATAGAATGCCCACCCCAACTCACGGCCTGACCAAACCAAAATAGAGACATAACAAAGGAGCTAAGGTCAGGGCGTGACAACCTTACCGTGAAATGCTTACTCACAAGCCCTAAACTAAAAAAAATTTAAACTGCATTGTTGGTTAAGAAAATATTTACTAAATAAAATAAATTGTATAAATTATTTTAAACATTCATAAAAAAGAAATACAATTAAAAGAAAAAATAATATAAAAAAATAGCCTACTTGTTTAAGATGAATACATCATGACTGGTTGTGTTCATGCCAAATTAAAAGATAATTTAACGTTATGTGCGTGCACACATAGGAGGTCCTGTGAAAAAAAAAGAGACCCCCGAATGTCACTGTATAATTCACACTCTGCATCATGTCGTTGTTCACCCTTTTAATTAACCAGCACTCCTACTGTGATTGGGCCGAGCCGGGAGAGACTCCACTCTGACCCCTTCATAGGCTTCATAGCAGGAAGGTGATGGAAGAGAGGCTGTCTGTATGACCACCATTGACTTCAGAGCATCATGTTCTGATCAACTCCAGGGGTGCATGATTCCATTTTGGTGGATACCTTTTGCCTAAGCTCCAACATAGTGTCTAATTTATTTTTAATCACGCAGAGGGGAAAGGAAAGATGGGAAACTTTTTCTCTCTCTTTTGATTAACCGCTGTGGGAACACAAAACCAAAAGGAATGAAGAGAAACCTTTTTAAATTGAAAAGTTCATTTTCCTTAGCTGGTTGGAAAATGTTAATTACTCAAATCTACCAGTTTTGGGGGTCATTAGTGTACTTCAGAAAGTTCTGCTCTTTGCCAAACTTTGCTCTAAAATTAAGCCTCACTAGATGGATGTCTGAGGATGTCCTGAGAGAGAGGTTGGCATGGGGATACTCCACGTTTGCTGCCTGCGTGCCTGCCTGCAGGCTTACTGCTGCTACAAAGAGACCCACATTTACACAGTAACTCAAATCCAAATTATAACGCCATCAGATGAGACATTACTTCAACCCACATAGATGGTTTCCCATTCTCCCATGATGTGTACAGTGTGTTGTTAATGAAGTGTGGTGCTGGCTGAGGTCCTGGGAGCCCTCTGGTCCAAAGGGCTTTGAAAGAAACTATTCAGAACATGGCTGAACCGAGGCCAAGTAAAACGATGCCTGCTCCTTTCATCACAACATCTGGGGTGCCGCAAAAACATTCTGGAAGGATCCAGTCTGCAGAGACCCAATCAGCTCCCAACACATCCGTCTCCATCCCACCTCCTCCTCCTCCTCAAACCCCATCTTGCCATCCTTCCCCCGTTCCCTGCAGGACACAAACCTCTCATTCATACTGGTCAGTTCTGTTCCTTGGTGCCAAGGAAACTGTTGTTGTACCACCCCCACCATCCCACCACCGACACACAAAGGACGGTATTAAGATGTCTGTGTATAAACCCTCACTGCATACAATGCTGTAAGTCAATGTGGCGGGTGAGCCCTGAGCTGCCTGCCCTCTGCCATCCATGCTTCAGATGACAAGATGAGTATGTAGGCATCCATTAAAAGTTTGGCTAGTGGTTCCCTCATATACGGCAATTGGAGCTATTAATATACAGTGCATTTGGAAAGTATTTAGGCCCGTTGACGTTTTCCACATTTTGTTACGTTACAGCCTTATTCTAAAATGGATTAAATAAATAAATAATCCTCATCAATCTACACACAATACCCCATAATGACAGAGTGAAAACGGGTTATTAGACATTTTAGCAAATATATAAAAAATAACAAATAGAAATACCTTATTTGCATAAGTATTCAGACCCTTTGCTATGAGACTCACAATTGAGCTCAGGTGCATCCTGTTTCCATTGATAATATTTGTTTTTGTACTTTTACCCCTTTTTCATGATATCCAATTGGTAGTCACTGTCTTGTCCCATCGATGCAACTTCCCTACGGACATGGCAGAGGCAAAGGTCGAGAGCCATCTGTCCTCCGAAACACGACCCTGCCAACCCGCACTGCTTCTTGACACACTGCTCACTTAACCCGGAAGCCAGCCGCACCAATGTGTCGGAGGACGTCCAAACCCTCCCATAAACCGGGCGACGCTGGGCCAATTTTGCGCCGCCTAATGGGTCTCACGGTCAATGCCGGCTGTGACACAGCCCGGGATCGAACCCGGGTCTGTAGTGACGTTTCAAGCACTGCAATGCAGTGTCTCAGACTGCTGTGCCACTTGGGAGGCTCCCGTTGATCATCCTTGAGATGTTTCTACAACTTGATTGGAGTCCACCTGTGGTAAATTCAATGAAGTTCCGGCAGTTGACAGTGCATGCCAACGCAAAAACCAAACCATGAGGTCGAAGGAATTGTCCGTAGAGCTCCGAGACAGGATTGTGTAGAGGCACAGATCTGGGGAACGGTACCAAAAAATGTCTGCAGCATTGAAGGTCGCTAAGAACACAGAGGCCCACATCATTCTTAAATGGAAGAAGTTTGGAACCACCAAGACTCTTCCTAGAGCTGGCCACCCGGCCAATCTGGGGAGAAGGGCCTTGGTCAGGGAGGTGACCAAGAACCCAATGGTCACTCTGATAGAGATCCAGAGTTCCACTGTAGAGATGGGAGAACCTTTCAGAAGGACAACCATTTCTTCAGCACTCTACCAATAAGGCCTTTATGGTAGAGTGGCCAGACGGGATCCACTCCTCAGTAAAAGGCACATGACAGCCCACTTGGGAGTTTGCCAAAAGGTACCTAAAGGACTCTCAGACCATGAGAATCAAGATTCTCTGGTCTGATGAAACCAAGATTGAGAACTCTTTGGCCTGAAAGCCAAGTGTCATGTCTGGAGGAAACCTGGCACCATTCCTACGGTGAAGAATGTTGATGGCAGCATCATGCTGTGGGGAGATTTTTCAGTGACAGGGACTGGGAGACTAGTCAGGATCGAGGGAAAGATGACTGGAGCAAAGTACAGAGAGATCCTTGATGAAAACCTCCTCCAGAGCGTTCAGGACCTCAGACTGGGGCAAAGGTTCACCTTCCAACAGGACAACGACCCTAAGCACATAGCCAAGACAACGCAGGAGTGGCTTCCGGACAAGTCTCTGAATGTCCTTGAGTGGCCCAGACTTGAACCTGATCATTATGGGGTATTGTGTGTAGATTTATGAGGGGGGAAAAAAACTACTTATCCATTTTAGAATAAGGCTGTAATCTAAAACAAAATCAGGAAAAAGTCAAGGGGTTTGAATACTTTCCGAATGCACTATACCTACTACTGTACATATGTAACAGTATAACTTTAAACCGTCCCCTCGCCCCAACACGGGCGCGAACCAGGGACCCTCTGCACACATCAACAACGGTCGCCCACGAAGCATCGTTACCCATCGCTTCTCAAAGGCCGCGGCCCTTGCAGAGCAAGGGGCAACACTACTTCTAGGTTTCAGAGCAAGTGACGTAACTGATTGAAACGCTATTAGCGCGTACCCGCTAACTAGCTAGCCATTTCACATCCGTTACACTCACCCCCCTTTCAACCTCCTCCTTTTCCGCAGCAACCAGTGATCCGGGTCAACAGCATCAATGTAACAGTATAACTTTAAACCGTCCCCTCGCCCCAACACGGGCGCGAACCAGGGACCCTCTGCACACATCAACAACGGTCGCCCACGAAGCATCGTTACCCATCGCTTCTCAAAGGCCGCGGCCCTTGCAGAGCAAGGGGCAACACTACTTCTAGGTTTCAGAGCAAGTGACGTAACTGATTGAAACGCTATTAGCGCGTACCCGCTAACTAGCTAGCCATTTCACATCCGTTACACATACCATTTTCCTTCCAATTGATATTCTGTCTATACACACCACATATTTATATTCTGGATTCTGACACAGGCTCACTCTAATGTATCTGCTCTGGATTGTTAATTAGACTTGTTCTGTTATTTCTTGATTTCTTGTTTTGATGTGTTATTATTTATGTTTTAGTATTGTATTTGTGAGTCATTTTACTGCCCTGTTGGAGCTAGAAACATAAGCCTTTCACTGCACCTGCTATAACTCCTGCAAATCTGTGTACACGAACAACAAACGTTGATTTCATTTTGATTCGATTCTGCCTTACCAAGGTCTGTAGACTTTTACTTCAAATTCCAATAAATGGAACCTCCATGAACACTTCAACCATTAGGCCAGCTGGTGGAGCTATGGAGCCAGTCTGTCTACCCCAGATATGAGCCCTTCACTGCCTGACCCTGTTCGTACCATGGCCTTGCTGGGAGATGCTACAGCACAGTTGCAGACACTCCCAATCTGCTTGTTTGGACCCGTTTCAACATCACCCGTGGGGAAGTTCTGATTCTACAACAGCAGCGTTTAGTCTGCTTGATTTGTTTCCTTAACTTCCAACAAATACAATCAGTACAGACGCACTCTTACGAATCCCAAAGTTTGCAATGATGTTAGTAGCAGTGCATGGTCTCTCTTGTCAACACAATCACAAACTGCACGCACGCACGCACGCACGCACACACACACACACACACACACACACACACACACACACACACACACACACACACACACACACACACACACACACACACACACACACACACACACACACACACACACACACACACACACACACACACACACACCTCCATTAAGCAGATCTCCAGCTCTGAGACGGGCTGTGTGTGTGTGTGTGTGTGTCTTTTAAAGCCCTGAACACCCTCACAGACCCTCACAGAGCCCTTACAGAGTCCGTTTCAGAGCTGGAGATCTGCTTTATGGAGGCGGTTGTGTGTGTGATATATAATATATACACAGTGTACAGTTGGTGTTTGGCGGATGTCTGTGGCAGTGTGAGACGCCGCGGGTAAGCACTTATAAGTAGCGAGGGAGAGAGGCAAAGAACGAGACAGAGCAGACACAGCTGGCACGGCAAGGTTCAAACCTATTCTCTATCCGTAGGAGGAGAGCAGCGCTGTGAGACGAAACAAAATGATCCACCCTCACACAAACAAACACCATGAGAAATATGACTGGCATAGACAGTACCATCACATTCAGTTACTTTTGACATGTCCTTTGGATTCTAGAATGTAAATCATTTGGAGCCAAGTCCTTAGAAAATGACACATTACAGTAAATAAGGCCCCTGACATTGTGTTTCTGTGTAAATGTGGATGTTTTGAGGCCATTACATTATTTCAAGGATGGATGGGCACTGGATATCCAGGACAAACAACAATGATGATGCCCCTCCAGGCACTCTATTGTTATTGGGATTTTGATGAAGATTCAAAAGCTTATTTCAAGGCTGACAAACTGCAATAATATAATCCTGTGTTTCAGTATAGCCCAAATACAAGCATAACTGTCTTGGCAAGCATGGCTTGTTTGAGGTTTTCATTGTTCATTCAGTATGATCATTTTTGTTGTTGTTGCTGAAGTCCTCCACAAAAGATGATAAGATACGTCTCCATTTAACTTGGAGTGTATACGAATGTTTTACAGACAGTTTTCTAAATTGAGAAGGGAAATCTCAGATTTTTCTTAAAAGGATAATATAGAGACTGACTGTAACCCAAATGTATATTGCATGAAGTAAGAGATAAAATTCACATTCAATCCCTTCAGAGGTATTAGCACTCATGAGAGGATGTTCTGTTTTTGGTTGCTATGACAGAGGATAAATATGATATAGAGGTGACTCTCATCAGATAAATAGAAAAGTATGAAAGCCGTTTGAATATTCTTCATTATATATTTTGCATGCATGACATCTGACTGAGCCTACCGCCGCCTTCTCTGAAGTGCAAATTAGTTTATAATTAGATTGCAAGATACAGGGGGAACCATTACTGTCTACTGAGACCAAACTGTAAGGCAACAAAACTGAAAGTCCACAAAGATTCCTCTTTTTCCCAACACACACAATTTTACAAATGTTGGTTTTGAAAAAGCAAAATAAACAACCTCAGACAATTGAAAGGAGACAATATCTAATGGGTTTCACCTATTGGAGCTCTTTTAAAGAAAACGCTAACCCATTAATTGAATGATGGTGCATGATCGTACATAATCGTTAAATGTTAATTCGCTATTATGGAATTGATCTTTAATTAGTGCACTTAGTTTTAATTAGTACCTGTACATTGGGAACCATAATGCATTTGGACAGATAATTAGGGTAGGGCATTTACCTTATCTTTTCCATCCTATATGGCAACACAGATTTAGCACTCACTCTATCCCTCTCCATACACATACACTCTCTCTCTCTCTCTCTCAAGCATTCCAAATGCAACATAACAAACTCCTCCAAAATGCCTTGGCATTCTGAGAGCGTAACACTCCTGTAATATATCCCCCCTCCTCCACTACCTTTCCCAGAGCCCCTTGCAGTGTCACGCAGCTAAGACGTGCCAGGCCCATCACAAGGCGTGATGTATTGTGGCATGCCATACAAATGGCCCGATCAACCGACATCCCCCTCGCCAACGCAGCTTCATGTACAGCTTTGTGTACGTACTTTCCATAAGCCGTGGGTGTTGCAGTGCAGCTTGGATTTCATCTAGATAACATAGCACCATTGTTTTCTAATGTTTCAGAAGGCTGGAGCATGACTGTCAAAGTGAAGTGAATATTTTAACTACTGTTTACTTCTTATTGTATCACCAAGTTGAGGTTGCCCGATATTCTGCTTGGCTCCTGGGGTAATTCAAAGGGTGAAGAAGTCCCTTCCACCTTTTGGACACCACACAACAGAGGCAAGTCTGTATTCACAGCTGAGCTAACAGTTGTGTTTTTGTTGATACTCCACCCTGGTATCGTCCATCATTTCTTTCCTGTCATCTATTTTATGCACTGCTATATTACAATGACCAAAAATATAGACACAACATGTAAAGTGTAAATAGGTCTGTCACAGCACCTCAAACACGAGCCCAACATCAACCTGGACAACTGTAAGATAACGTTTCATAACTTCTTGAGATGTGTAGAAATGGGGCAGGTCAATTAGTGCAGGCATTCAAGAGTTGACAGCAGAGCTCTTTGTGAGGCAGAATACGTAGTCATTGAGCAGCAATCCACAGAGAAAACTCCTGCAAGATTGTCTGAGACCAGCCAACCGGACAGTTGATGAAACTGTGGGTTTGTACAACCAAAGAATTTCTGCACAAACGGTCGTCCTCACCAGGGTCTTGACCTGACTGCAGTTTGGTGTCGTAACCAACGTCAGTGGGAAAATGCTCACCTTTGATGGCTACTGGCACGGTGGAGAAGTGTGCTCTTCCCGGATGAATCCCGGATTCAACTTTACTGGGCAGATGGCAGACAACATGTATGGCGTCGTGTGGGCGAGTGGTTTGCTGATGTCAAGATTGTTCACAAAGTGCCCCATGGTAGCGGTGGAGTTATGGTATGGGCGGGCATAAGCTACGGACAAATAACACAATTACATTTTATTGATGGCAATCTGAATGCACAGAGATACCGTGATGAGATCCTGAAGCCCATTGTTGTGTCATTAATCTGCCGTCATCACCTCATGTTTACATTTACATTTACATTTAAGTCATTTAGCAGACGCTCTTATCCAGAGCGACTTACAAATTGGTGCATTCACCTTATGATATCCAGTGGAACAACCACTTTACAATAGTGCATCTAACTCTTTTAAGGGGGGGGGGGTTAGAAGGATTACTTTATCCTATCCTAGGTATTCCTTAAAGAGGTGGGGTTTCAGGTGTCTCCGGAAGGTGGTGATTGACTCCGCTGACCTGGCGTCGTGAGGGAGTTTGTTCCACCATTGGGGTGCCAGAGCAGCGAACAGTTTTGACTGGGCTGAGCGGGAACTGTACTTCCTCAGAGGTAGGGAGGCGAGCAGGCCAGAGGTGGATGAACGCAGTGCCCTTGTTTGGGTGTAGGGCCTGATCAGAGCCTGAAGGTACGGAGGTGCCGTTCCCCTCACAGCTCCGTAGGCAAGCACCATGGTCTTGTAGCGGATGCGAGCTTCAACTGGAAGCCAGTGGAGAGAGCGGATGTTTCTGCATGATCATGCATGGGCTATGTCACAAGGATCTGTACACAATTCCTGGAAGCTGAAAGTGTCCCAGTTCTTCCATGGCCTGCATACTCACCAGACATGTCTCCCATTGAGCATGTTTGGGGTGCTCTGGATTGTCGTGTACGACAGAGTTATCTCGTTCCCGCCAATATCCAGCAACTTCGCACAGCATGCAAAAGGCCACAATCAACAGCCTGATCAAATGAATGTGCTGGAGACGTGTCGTGCTGCATGAGGCAAATGGTGGTCACTCCACATACAGACTGGTTTTCTGATCCACGCCCCTACCTTTAAGGTATCTGTGACCAACAGATGCATATCTGTATTCCCAGTCATGTGAAATCCATAGATTAGGGCCTAATGAATTTATTTCAACTGACTGATTTCCTTATATGAACTGTAACTCAGTAAAAATGTTTGAAATTGTTGCATGTTGCGTTTATATTTATGTTGTGTAATTTTTTGACATTCTGTAAAGAAGATTGTTTATTGTTTGAGGTAATGATTCTGTTAAATGACAGTGACAAAAATAGACTGTTCACAATATACGTACAAACACAATTGATTCAAGACTTAGTTACAGTAGGGTTAAGGCATAAATAAATCCAATATACATTTGGTTTTGTGGCCTAAAACCTCATAATGCATGAAATCAAATAACCCAGTGATGTGTTAATTTCCTCTCTGAAAGGAATGTGCCTGTGTGTGTGATTGTCTTTCATGTGGGCTCCCCGCAGCGCTGAGGAGAAAAATAACTGCATTCTGAGGACTAGAGGGGACACAGACACAATTATGTGCCAATCTGGAAGAGACGTGAGGATTATTGTTCTGAGGTGAGATAAGCAGGACTTGTTCCCTCACCATCCAGGTGAATATGGCAGCACTGAGCAGAATAATGATAAGGCTGTTATTAATAGATACATTAACAGCCAGTGGGGAGACACCTTGCTGTGTTAATGAACTAATGAGGGTTAATAAATTTTTTGGGTTTCCCCTCACACTAAGCAACACGCATTTGTATCATACTGTTGTAGTTCCAAGGTCGTCAAACATCCATCTCACAGATGCACACCTTAGTACTATGAAAAAAAACAACATGTAACCTAGCGTAGCCTTGGTAGTAAATTAGCAGAATAGCTAGTACAGTGGCGATGACTTGTGTTGAAATTAAATATGCTTCCTATACCTACAACCAGGAAGCTGTTATCATTGTATAAATCAAGACAGCCAAACCAACAGTGCAGTCTTCAAGTGATGAAAAAACAACCACCTTACTCAAATTGGGGACAAAACACACCTATAACACCGTCTGGTGTTCAACCTTCCCAAGTTCTCTCACGTCACCCCGCTCCTCCGCTCTCTCCACTGGCTTCCAGTTGAAGCTCGCATCCGCTACAAGACCATGGTGCTTGCCTACGGAGCTGTGAGGGGAACGGCACCTCAGTACCTCCAGGCTCTGATCAGGCCCTACACCCAAACAAGGGCACTGCGTTCATCCACCTCTGGCCTGCTCGCCTCCCTACCACTGAGGAAGTACAGTTCCCGCTCAGCCCAGTCAAAACTGTTCGCTGCTCTGGCCCCCCAATGGTGGAACAAACTCCCTCACGACGCCAGGACAGCGGAGTCAATCACCACCTTCCGGAGACACCTGAAACCCCACCTCTTTAAGGAATACCTAGGATAGGATAAAGTAATCCTTCTCACTCCCCCCCCCCTTAAAAGATTTAGATGCACTATTGTAAAGTGGCCGTTCCACTGGATGTCATAAGGTGAATGCACCAATTTGTAAGTCGCTCTGGATAAGAGCGTCTGCTAAATGACTTAAATGTAAATGTAAATGTAATAAAATATTTGCCCCCTCCTCGTTAACCCCATTAAATATCTGATGATTTATCCCCAGCCAGCGCTACCAGATCCAAATACTCTCCCATCCAGCAAGCCCACAGGCATAGACAGACATTATCAATGCAAGAAAACACACAACCTCCTGACAGGTTTACTGGTTCCCAACCAGGGCAGATTTACTGAGGCTATATACCAGGCCGTTTCTCATTCTCATGACCTGTGCCCATTGTGACTGTTTCTCTCCCGCTCTCACACCACTCCAAAAATATTATCCTTAGCCTACATGAGTGAGTGAAAAACTACCTGCACCCCATCCCCAAAAATGACTGCAGGCAAGATGGATTCCAGAGTGCAGGCAAATGAAAATCCTTACGTTTTGGAAAATTACCTCTGCCACTTTTCTAGTTCCCCTCTTTTCAGTTTTGTTCTTGGATATTTATAGCCAGCGGTGGTGGAAGGTTAATTGAACTGAAATAGGTTCAACGAATTTCAGCTCAAGAGCTGAGACACACAGAGACAGAGAGGGGAAAAAACATTACCCATCTGTAAAGCTATAGCAAAGATCACAGGGAACTGGACCTTTCTGTTCATGCCCTGCATTCAAATTGACATACCATTTCAACATTTAATACATTTTAAAGGTATTTGGCAGTAGCACAAGTAGTTAAATTACCATCTTATAAGAACCCTCTCTATGCTTTCCATAAGTTCTACTGAATGTCCTTTGTGACAGACCCAAAATCTAATCAGTCTTAATTTGGTGAGTCAACCATCTTTTGTGTTATGAAATATTCTGATAATAGAATGCTAGCACACAATTAGCAGTTTTGTTCACACCTCAAGGCAGCATTCTATGGGCCTAATATCTCGAGAGCAGAGTCCTTTCTTCAGTCAAAAAAACATTCATTTGAAAAACCTCAGGCAGTCTCTAGGGGAGAAGTGCGACAGAGCCTCCTACTGAATGGACATACGGTAGATATGAAGTCATTGGCCATGTCCGACTACCCGTACTTCTAAATAGTAGCCATTTAGGATATGTGAAATTTTAAAAATGCCAGGATGTCATACTCATTTCGGCATTACATATGGGGTGAATTCGGAATAAGTGGGACACTTTTTGCATTTCCATCTTCTGTACCCTCTTTAGACATCTATCCAACATATTATTAGCCCAACACATGACACATTTCTGAAATCCTCCAGATGTTAACTAATAACACACGATTTGTTTGTATTTAAAAATATAGATTTTTCACAGGAGGCATGACACACCCATTTGCGTGCACCAAGTCAAAAACATTTTTAATTCGCATTTGGTAGACTGGGACAGCAGGTTAGTTAAACTCGGCCACCATTATTATAGTACGAATTGTACCCCAATGATAATTCATTTGTGTGATTAGGAAAAACATCTTAGGATTTCAGAAATTTATAATTTGTTCGACTAATATGTTGGATAGATGTCTGAATAGGTTACAGAACACGGAAATGCAAAGTTTCCCACTTTTTAAAAAAATTCACTCAAATAACAGTACAACCAAAAAAATATGTACAGGACATAGTACTACAAGAACCAAAGCCCTGCCTAACCTAAGTACAGGGGTCCCTAATGTAAACTGGATCTCTTTCCCCAATTGGAAAAGCCTATAAGACTATCCCACTTCAGAACTACTTACGCCACGCTGTCCTACTTTAGCAAGCTACGGTTGTAAAGCGGGACAATTGTTTCTTGAAAAGACACTTACAATATTGAAACATAATATTGGCTACTTTTTTTATGTAGACAAACACATATCTATATATCTACATCTCAAATCTCTATAAATATATATACACACATATACACACACACTAGTCAAAAGTTTGGACACACTCACTCATTCAAGGGTTTTTCTTTATTTCTACATTGTACAATAGTAATGAAGTAGGTGTGTCATCAAGGCAAACGGTGTTTACTTTGAAAAATCTTTTTTTGGGGGTTACAACATGATTACATGTGTTATTTCATAGTTTTGATGTCTTCACTATTATTCTACAATGTAGAAAATAGTAAAAATAAAGAAAAACCATGGAATGAGTAGGTATGTCCAAACTTTTGACTGATATACAGTCCTGCCATGTAGTTCTGGGCTGATCCCTCACCTTCCTCATGATCATTGATGCCCCACGAGGTGAGATCTTGCATGGAGCCCCAGACCGAGGGTGATTGACCGTCATCTTGAACTTCTTCCATTTTCTAATAATTGCGCCAACAGTTGTTGCCTTCTCACCAAGCTGCTTGCCTATTGTCCTGTAGCCCATCCCAGCCTTGTGCAGGTCTACAATTTCATCCCTGATGTCCTTACACAGCTCTCTGGTCTTGGCCATTGTGGAGAGGTTGGCGTCTGTTTGATTGAGTGTGTAGACATGTGTCTTTTATACAGGTAACGAGTGGAGAACAGGAGGGCTTCTTAAAGAAAAACTAACAGGTCTGTGAGAGCTGATTGGTAGGTGATCAAATACTGGTTGGTAGGTGATCAAATACTTATGTCATGCAATAAAATGCAAATTAATTACTTAAAAATCATACAATGTGATTTTCTGGATTTTTGTTTTAGATTCCGTCTCCCACAGTTAAAGTGTACACCTATGATAAAAAATTACAGACCTCTACATACTTTGTAAGTAGGAAAACCTGCAAAATTGGCAGTGTATCAAATACTTGTTCTCCCCACTGTGTGTGTATATATATATATATACACACACACACACACAGTTGAAGTCGGAACTTTACATACATTTAAACTCAGTTTTTCACAATTCCTGACATTTAATCAAAGTAAAAATTCCCTGGCCTAGGTCAGTTTGGATCACCACTTTATTTTAAGAATGTGAAATGTCAGAATAATAGTAGAGAGAAGGATTTATTTCAGCTTTTATTTCTTTCATCACATTCCCAGTGGGTCAGAAGTTTGCATACACTCAATTAGTATTTGGTAGCATTGCCTTTATATTGTTTAACTTGGGTCAAACGTTTCGGGTCGCCTTCCACAAGCTTCCCACAATAAGTTGGGTGAATTTTGGCCCATTCCTCCTGACAGAGCTGGTGTAACTGAGTCAGGTTTGTGGGCCTCCTTGCTCGCACACGCTGTTTCAGTTCTGCCCACAAATTTTCTATAGGATTGAGGTCAGGGCTTTGTGATGGCCACTCCAATACCTTGACTTTGTTGTCCTTAAGCCATTTTGCCACAACTTTGGAAATATGCTTGGGGTCATTGTCCATTTGGAAGACCCATTTGCGACCAAGCTTTAACTTCCTGACTGATGTCTTGAGATGTTGCTTCAATATATCCACATCATTTTCCTCCCTCATGATGTCATCATACTGTGAAGTGCACCAGTCCCTCCAGCAGCAAAGCACTCCCACATGATGATGCTGCCACCCCCGTGCTTCACGGTTGGGATGGTGTTCTTCAGCTTGCAAGCATCCCCCTTTTTCCTCCAAACGTAACGATGGTCATTATGGCCAAACAGTTCTATTTTTGTTTCATCAGACCAGAGGACATTTCTCCAAAAAGTACAATCTTTGTCCCCATGTGCAGTTGCAAAGCGTAGACTGGCTTTTTTTAATGGCGGTTTTGGAGCAGTGGCTTCTTCCTTGCTGAGCGGCCTTTCAGGTTATGTGGATATAGATCATTTTGTACATGTCTCCTCCAGCATCTTCACAAGGTCCTTTGCTGTTGTTCAGGGATTGATTTGCACTTTTCGCACCAAAGTACATTCATCTCTAGGAGACAGAACGCATCTCCTTCCTGAGCGGTATGACGGCTGCGTGGTCCCATGGTGTTTATACTTGCGTACTATTGTTTGTACAGATGAATGTGGTACCTTCAGGCGTTTGGAAATTGCTCCCAAGGATGAACCAGACTTGTAGAGGTCTACAATTATTTTTCTGAGGTCTTGGCTGATATCTTTTCATTTTTCCATGATGTCAAGCAAAGAGGCACTGAGTTTGAAGGTAGGCCTTGATGATGTCAATTAGCCTATCAGAAGCTTCTAAAGTCATTACAGCATTTCCTGGAATTTTCCAAGCTGTTTAAAGGCACAGTCAACTTAGTGTATGTAAACTTCTGACCCACTGGAATTGTGATACAGTGAATTATAAGTGAAATAATCTGTCTGTAAACAATTGTTGGGAAAATTACTTGTGTCATGCACACAATAGATGTCCTAACCAACTTGCCAAAACTATAGATGGTTAACAAGCGATTTGTGGAGTGGTTGAAAAATGAGTTTGACTCATAATTGAGTCATAATTGTATGTAAACTTCCGACTTCAACTGTATATATACACAAGTATGTGGACACACTTTTAAATTAGCGGTCATTTCAGCCACACCCATTGGTGACAGGTGTATAAATTCAAGCACGCCGCCATGCAATCTCCATAGACAAACATTTACAGTAGAACAGCCTTATGGCACTGTCAAAGGATGCCACCTTTCCAACAAGTCAGTTCCTCAAATTTCTGCCCTGCTAGATTTGCCCCGATCAACTAAGTGCTGTTATTGTCAGTGCAAAAGTATAGGCGCAACAACTGCTCTGACGCGAAGTGGTAGAACACAAGCTCACAAGACGGGACAGCCGAGTGCTGAGGCACGTAAAAATAATTTGTCCAAGGTTGCAATGACAAGTGTCGGCTGGATGCCATTGGACTCTTGAGCAGTGGAAAAACGTTTTCTGGAGTGATGAATAACGCTTCACCATCTGATTTGTGAAGGATGAATCTGGGTTTGGCGGATGCCAGGAGAACGCTACCTGCATGAAGGCATAGTGCCATCTGTGAAGTTTGGTTGAGAAGGAATTATGGTTTGGGCTAGGCCCCTTAAATCCAGTGAAGGGAAACCTTAATGCTACAGCATACAATGACATCCTACACGATGTGTAGGATTATGTGCTTCAAAATTGTATACAGTGGGGCAAAAAAGTATTTAGTCAGCCACCAATTGTGCAAGTTCTCCCACTTAAAAAGATGAGAGAGGCCTGTAATTTTCATCATAGGTACACTTCAACTATGACAGACAAAATTAGAAAGAAAAAAAATCCAGAAAATCACATTAAGATTTTTAATGAATTTATTAGCAAATTATGGTGGAAAATAAGTATTTGGTCACCTACAAACAAGCAAGATTTCTGGCTCTCACAGACCTGTAACTTCGTCTTTAAGAGGCTCCTCTGTCCTCCACTCGTTACCTGTATTAATGGCACTTTATCAGTATAAAAGACACCTGTCCACAACCTCAAACAGTCACACTCCAAACTCCACTATGGCCAAGACCAAAGAGCTGTCAAAGGACACCAGAAACAAAATTGTAGACCTGCACCAGGCTGGGAAGACTGAATCTGCAATAGGTAAGCAGCTTGGTTTGAAGAAATCAACTGTGGGAGCAATTATTAGGAAATGGAAGACATAGAAGACCACTGATAATCTCCCTCGATCTGGGGCTCCACGCAAGATCTCACCCCGTGGGGTCAAAATGATCACAAGAACGGTGAGCAAAAATCCCAGAACCACACGGGGGGACCTAGTGAATGACCTGCAGAGAGCTGGGACCAAAGTAACAAAGCCTACCATCAGTAACACACTATGCCGCCAGGGACTCAAATCCTGCAGTGCGAGACGTGTCCCCCTGCTTAAGCCAGTACATGTCCAGGCCCGTCTGAAGTTTGCTAGAGCGCATTTGGATGATCCAGAAGATTGGGAGAATGTCATATGGTCAGATGAAACCAAAATATAACTTTTTTGGTAAAAACTCAACTCGTCGTGTTTGGAGGACAAAGAATGCTGAGTTGCATCCAAAGAACACCATACCTACTGTGAAGCATGGGGGTGGAAACATCATGCTTTGGGGCTGTTTTTCTGCAAAGGGACCAGTACGACTTATCCGTGTAAAGGAAAGAATGAATGGGGCCATGTATCGTGAGATTTTGAGTGAAAACCTCCTTCCATCAGCAAGGGCATTGAAGATGAAACGTGGCTGGGTCTTTCAGCATGACAATGATCCCAAACACACCGCCCGGGCAACGAAGGAGTGGCTTCGTAAGAAGCATTTCAAGGTCCTGGAGTGGCCTGGCCAGTCTCCAGATCTCAACCCCATAGAAAATCTTTGGAGGGAGTTGAAAGTCCGTGTTGCCCAGCAACAGCCCCAAAACATCACTGCTCTAGAGATCTGCATGGAGGAATGGGCCAAAATACCAGCAACAGTGTGTGAAAACCTTGTGAAGACTTACAGAAAACGTTTGACCTCTGTCATTGCCAACAAAGGGTATATAACAAAGTATTGAGAAACTTTTGTTATTGACCAAATACTTATTTTCCACCATAATTTGCTAATAAATTCATTAAAAATCCTACAATGTGACTTTCTGGATTTTTTTCCCTAATTTTGTCTGTCATAGTTGAAGTGTACCTATGGTGAAAATTACAGGCCTCTCATCTTTTTAAGTGGGAGAACTTGCACAATTGGTGGCTGACTAAATACTTTTTTGCCCCACTGTATGTATGTATATATATATATATATATATACACACTGCTCAAAAAAATAAAGGGAACACTAAAATAACACATCATAGATCTGAATGAATGAAATATTCTTATTAAATACTTTTTTCTTTACATAGTTGAATGTGCTGCCAACAATATCACACAAAAATTATCAATGGAAATCAAATTTATCAACCCATGGAGGTCTGGATTTGGAGTCACACTCAAAATTAAAGTGGAAAACCACACTACAGGCTGATCCAACTTTGATGTAATGTCCTTAAAACAAGTCAAAATGAGGCTCAGTAGTGTGTGTGGCCTCCACGTGCCTGTATGACCTCCCTACAACGCCTGGGCATGCTCCTGATGAGGTGACTCCTGGACAGTCTGTGGTGCAACGTGGCGTTGGTGGATGGAGCGAGACATGATGTCCCAGATGTGCTCAATTGGATTCAGGTCTGGGGAACTGGCGGGCCAGTCCATAGCATCAATGCCTTCCTCTTGCAGGAGCTGCTGACACACTACAGCCACATGAGGTCTAGCATTGTTTTGCATTAGGAGGAACCCAGGGCCAACCGCACCAGCATATGGTCTCACAAGGGGTCTGAGGATCTCATCTCGGTACCTAATGGCAGTCAGGCTACCTCTGGCGAGCACATGGAGGGCTGTGCGGCCCCCCAAAGAAATGCCACCCCACACCATGACTGACCCACCGCCAAACCGGTCATGCTGGAGGATGTTGCAGGCAGCAGAACGTTCTCCACGGCGTCTCCAGACTCTGTCACGTCTGTCACATGTGCTCAGTGTGAACCTGCTTTCATCTGTGAAGAGCACAGGGCGCCAGTGGCGAATTTGCCAATCTTGGTGTTCTCTGGCAAATGCCAAACGTCCTGCACGGTGTTGGGCTGTAAGCACAACCCCCACCTGTGGACGTCGGGCCCTCATACCACCCTCATGGAGTCTGTTTCTGACCGTTTGAGCAGACACATGCACATTTGTGGCCTGCTGGAGGTCATTTTGCAGGGCTCTGGCAGTGCTCCTCCTGCTCCTCCTTGCACAAAGGCGGAGGTAGCGATCCTGCTGCTGGGTTGTTGCCCTCCTACGGCCTCCTCCACGTCTCCTGATGTACTGGCCTGTCTCCTGGTAGCGCCTCCATGCTCTGGACACTACGCTGACAGGCACAGCAAACCTTCTTGCCACAGCTCGCATTGATGTGCCATCCTGGATGAGCTGCACTACCTGAGCCACTTGTGTGGGTTGTAGACTCCGTCTCATGCTACCACTAGAGTGAAAGCACCGCCAGCATTCAAAAGTGACCAAAACATCAGCCAGGAAGTATAGGAACTGAGAAGTGGTCTGTGGTCACCACCTGCAAAACCACTCCTTTATTGGGGGTGTCTTGCTAATTGCCTATAATTTGCACCTGTTGTCTATTCCATTTGCACAACAGCATGTGAAATTTATTGTCAATCAGTGTTGCTTCCTAAGTGGACAGTTTGATTTCACAGAAGTGTGATTGACTTGGAGTTACATTGTGTTGTTTAAGTGTTCCCTTTATTTTTTTGAGCAGTGTATATATATATATATATATTATATTCAATTACCCAATGTTGTACTCTCTGCTACTGTATGAATTTCCTGTGTCAAGTTACTACCGCAGCTCTGCATACCTACTTAATGGTTTGAAACTTAATGTAATATTCAAATTGTATTATTTATTATACTGTAATAATTCACTAAAGCCTCTTAGGGCTAGGGGGCAGTGTTCAGAAGTTCGGATGAATGACGTGCCCAAAGTAAACTGCCTGTTACTCAGGCCCAGAAACTAGGATATGCATATAATTAGCATTGGATAGAAAACCCTCCTTAGTTTCTAAAACTATTAAAATAATGTCTGTGAGTATAACAGAACTGATATGGCAGGCAAAACCCCAAGGAAAATCCATCTGGAAAATGTTGAGGTCACAGTCCATTTCAATGCTTGTCTACAGGATATTCAAAAGGAATTCCTCCCAGATTGCAGTTCCTATGGCTTCCACTAGATGCCAGTCTTTAGAAAGGATTTCAGGCTTGTTTTTTTTTAAATAATTGAGTAGTTGTAGTTTTTCCAAGGTGTCTCTCATTAGAAATGTAGTCTTCTTGCGTGCGTGAATGAGGTGGGCGCTCTTCGTTATTTATCTTCCCTATTGAACATACTATTCTCCGTATACAATTTTATAGTTTATTTAGATATTAGAGTACCTGAGGATTAATTAGAAACATCGTTTGACTTGTTTGGATGAACTTCACTGGTTACTTTTTGGATTAGTTTGTATGCATGTTGAATGAGTGGATTACTGAATCAAGCGCGCCAACTAAATGGACATTTTTGGGATATAAAGGACTTTATCGAACAAAAACAACCATTTGTTGTGTAGCTGGGACCCTTGGGATTGCAAACAGAGGAAGATCTTAAAAGGTAAGTGATTTATTTTATCACTATTTGGGATTTTGTGACGCCTGTAATGGTTTGGAAAAGTATTTGTGTGGGGCGCTGTCCTCAGAAAAATCGCATGGTATGCTTTCGCCGTAAAGCCTTTTTGAAATCTGACAACGCGGTTGGATTAGCAAGAAGTGAAGCTTTTAAACAATGTAAGACTTGTATTTTCATGAATGTTTAATATTACGATTCTGTAATTTGAATTTGGCACGCTCCAGCGGATGTTGTCGATTTTGATCCCTTCAGCGGGATCTGTACTGAAGCTCTGCATACCTACTTAATGGTTTGAAACAGAATGTAATATTCAAATTGTATTAGTTAATATACTGTAATAATCAGCAACAGACAGTTCACTTTAACAAAAGAAGGCAAGCATGAAAGGTCAAACTGATATCAATCTCAACAATTAAAAATAGAATTATGGCTCCCTCTCTCCTGCACACGATACAATACACCCTCTAGATTTAAAGATGCTATAATATCAGATTTAAACTGACAGATTAGGTCTATGAACTCTACAGGCTTGGAGAGGTACTTTCACCTGTTGGTTTGTGGCCAATCTCTCCCTGTTCATGGCGGTCACTCTTGCCATGATAGCGCCGAACAAAGTCTTAACACGGAACACACCTTCATGGCCCATAATCACTTAAGTCTTATTTTTTCTCTCATCTTGACTGGCAACACATCCATTATTAACCATGATGAAGTAAAACAGTGACTGTGCACGTAATTCTGTAGCTAGCGAGTAATAAAAACGCCTTCAAAACAGTCACCATCAGTTTCACACAGCCAGAACTACCCAGCGTTAGCTAGTTGTATAAAACCTGACATCTAAAAATGACTAAACTGTAAATGTAAAGCTAACTAGCCAGGAGAACACGTAGTTGCTCACGTTTGTTCTAACGTTTAAAAGTGTAAGTAAGACGTGAATAAAGGGATACGCAGAAGTTTTGGCAATGAAGCCCTTTATCTCCTTCCCGAGTCAGATGAACTCATGGACACCATTTGTCTCAGCATCCAGTACGAAGGAAGTTAAGAGATACTTTCATGAGCCAATGCTAACTAATGCTAGTGCAATGACCAGAAGTATATTGCATCTACAAGAATGCTAGCAGTTTCCATAGACTTCCAATAATTGAGCTAATGCTAATTAGCAACTTCCATCATACTGCAGGCAGATGCTTACAAATGATATCCACCTGACTCTGGGAAAGTAGACAAAGGGTTTTATTGCCAAAATCCCTTTAAAAACTTTGTTGGCGACAATTACTTTCCCGTGTGGTGAGTAATGGTGTTACACAGTTCATATTCACAGTTTATAACAACCAACAGTGAGAATTATGGCACTTTCAAGATAACTGGGAACTCGGGGTGGGGGGGGACTAGGTCGAATCATGACATTAGTGATCATTCTTTCAGAAAGTCAGAGCTCTAAAAGGATGCTTATGTTGGATGACCATTCAAATAGATTTCTCCCCAGTCATAGCTCGTTTTATTTTTTTATAGCCCGAGTTCCAAGTCGCCTTAACTTCTCTGGGATATGTGGGACGCGTCCCACCTCGCCAACAGCCAGTGAAATTGCAGGGAGCCAAATTCAAACAGAAATCTCATAATTAAAATTCCTCAAACATACAAGCATTATACACCATTTTAAAGATAAAGTTCTTGTTAATCCAGCCAATGTCTTGATTTCAGAAAGGCTTTACGGCAAAAGCACACCATGCGATTATGTTAGGTCAGCGCCTAGCAATAGAAAACCATACAGCCATTTTCCAACCAAGGAGAGTTGTCACTAAAGTCAGAAATAGCGTTAAAATGAATCACTTACCTCTGATGATCTTCATCTGATGGCACTCCCAGGTCTCCATGTTCGACAATGTTTGTTTCGTTAGATAAAGTTAATCTTTATGTCCAAATACCTCCTTTTTATTCACGCGTTTAGTTCACCAATCCAAATGCACAAGGCGCGGGCACTAAGTCCAGACAAAGTCAAAAAAGCTCCATTACAGTTCGTAGAAACATGTCAAACGATGTATATAATCAATCTTTAGAATGTTATCATAAATCTTCAATAATGTTTCAACCAGGCAATTCCTTTGTCTTTAGAAAGGGAACGGAGCTCACGCTCACGGCCGCACGCGATTAACTCAAGGCTTTCAGCCAGACCACTGGTTGAAACAGCTCTTATTCGCCCCCCTTTCACAATAGTGTGAAACATTCTAAAGACTGTTGACATCTAGTGGAAGCCTTAGGAAGTGCAATCTGACCCCAGACACAGTATATTGGATTGGCAAACACTTAAAAAAAACTAAACCTCAGATTCCCCACTTCCTGGTTGGATTTTTCTCAGGTTTTTGCCTGCCATATGAGTTCTGTTATACAACAACATTATTTTAACAGTTTTGGAAAAAATCTACTAATTATATCCATATTCTAGCTTCTGGGCCTGAGTAGCAGGCAGTTTACTCTGGGCACCTTATTCATCCAAGCTACTCAATACTGCCCCCCGTTCCCAAAGAAGTTAAACACATTGAAGTCAGATTTCTGAGTCCCAAGTCGTTTTGAACGAGGTATTAAGCAGTCAGTGGGATAAGTGACTCCTGTTACAGCATTGGAGGGCTTTCAAAAATAAGTCGCTCAAATCTTGTGACTTGTCTGGTAAAAGTCACTGGCTCCAACGTCTGTTCTAAATACACACAAAAGACCACTTGGAAACAAATCTAGTTGGCACGAAAGAGAAATTCATGTAGTCTCAGACATGCATTCTCCTCATTTTCTGCTTACTGAACATTCTAATAACTCCCATAAAACTCATCACTCCATGAAGAGCGACACTTTCTGCTACAATGCAGACTACGGAATAGCACCAAACATTTGCTGCAGCATGACATCAGTTTGCACTACAAACTCAGACAAAAACATTTGACAAACGTATACATTTGAGTGAACTTTATTTACAAAGACAATTAGGGATTCCCATTCTTCGAAACAGAGTTCTGCTGGATAAAGATGTTCAGGTGCAGACCTGTAAAATACAGATTGATAAGGCTTACAGAATTCTGATGACAGAAATCTAATTTCTGAGTAAACACCTGGGGTATATTCATTCTGCCGATTCTGTTGCAAAACGTTTCTTAATCAGAAGGGTGAGGGGCCTACCTGAAATTGTCAGTTTGGTTCTTAAACGGTAAATGTTTTTTTGTTATGAATACACCCCAGAGATAAATGTCAGTGACAATTGGAATTCAGGCCAACTTCTACCAGATATGTATCAGGGTCAGTAATAAAGTGTCACATTACTATGCTTATGTGCCAGCTTATCTTAAAAGCATCATTTTTGAATTGTCATTTAGCAGACATTGGTCCTGTAAATTGCTCAGGATAAGTTAGGGTTAAGTTAAGTGCTCAAGGGCAAATCAAGAGATGTCACCTAGTCTGCACAGGAATTCAAACAAATTACCTTTCAGTTACTGGCCCAATTCTCTTAAAACGCTAGGCTACCTGCAGAACTGAAATATAAACTTGCATGACATTTGAAACTGTTTCCCACAGACACTGGGGTAATTTACTTTAGGTCTGCCGTAGAACAACAAGAGAACAATCGTGATAGATGTCACTGTTCCAATAGGGATGCAAGTAAATGCCAAACAGTGCTGACATTCAGATTAAAAATAGATCAGCGGCAATTACCTTGGAGGTTACGTGGCATTCATTGTCACTTCACTTCTTCAGGAGTTGGTGTCTGACGACGATGAAGGGAAAGGCGAAGCCACTGCCGAAGAACACCACCATCATGCCCAACAGACGCCACTTATTCTGCACTGAGAATGGCAGGTTCTGTTTAACACAAACAAAACAAAAGTGTGTTGAGAGATGAGGACTTAATGTGTTTATCGCAGGTAAATGTGACTGAATACATGGACATGGTTACGTCCAAGTTGGACTGCAAACAGCTTGAGGGCAGTCAGTGTCAACCAATACAACTGTGGCAAACTCAATGCAAAACTGAAAGTAGCTGGCTAACTGCAGAAATAACATTTCTGTTACATGGTCTGCTCAAAGTATAATGTAGCAAACTAGCTAGCCCTGGTAATTATGTTTGGAAGCTGGCCCTGTCAAGGTTTTACACTATATAGCAAGCTAAGTCAAATATCTAACATTAGCCTGTCTAATCACTCAACACTGCCAAATTCTGAAAATTCATAGTTAGCTAACTATCTACTTAAATGACAATAACTTGCTCAACAACTGCAAGTGTCAATTCCATATGGCTCACAAGTTAGTTAACTGGCTGATAAAATAACAAGCAAGTGAATTAGCTAGCTAGAAGGACAAATATGCATGTCAAACGACAACCCACCAAAAAAAAAAACTTCAGAAAAGGCATTCCGTGACCCAGGAAACAAAACTGCAGTTTCATTACTATACTTAGATAATTGTATGAATAATGGTTCAATTAATAATATTTTTTTTAAAAGTACCATTTCGAAACCATTTCTCCTAGCAACATTATAAGGTTACCATGTTACACCTTGGTTACAAGTGTGACACGTTCCGCTGTATTTGCTTGCAGAAAGTAATGAATGTACTGGACAAGAGAAATCACGAAATAATATGTTGAAAGGTGCTCAATGGATTTTCCTCGACGCTTTATGTAGCTGTTGGGACCTTGAACGTTTAGAACGCGGTGTTAGCTAGCAACGTTATACTGTCTAAATCTTGGGCCATAATTGCTTTTGCATAACCTTGTAGGCCAAGCAGCTGCCAAAACGTCCTATAACATTAACTGAGGAAACCACTGTACATGGTTAACATACATTTCTTTGTTTCGGGGTTAATCTGGATCAGTGAAGGACCGGTAACAAGTGTTGTTTGAGTTTATACAAGGACGAATACCGAAAGCACAAATAGTTGTGGGTCAGTGTTCAACAAAAGTAACTATATAAGGTGAACGTGTGCAACAAAAGTAACTAACCAAGGCGAAACAGAGCGCTATGATTCCAATACTAAAAATAATAACTTTTATTTAAGAAAAAAATGTGTAATGTGTTCATTCATAACATTATCTATGTAATGTTGAAATTTTGCAGTTTTGTTTCCTGGGTCACGAAAAAACATTTTTGGTGGGTGGCCCTTGGTCTATATTGAGCAAGCTGCATATAAATGAAAATGGGATATTACGTTTATTGCAACCACGTTACTGTAGTTAACGTTAACTTATATAGTTAGATTACATTAGCTGGCGGACATTAAGTTAGCTAGTTAATGTTAGCGTTTAGCAGTGTACAACGTCAGCTTTAAATGTTAGCTATGCTAGCCATGTTACGGGAAGTCAAAAAACATCAAGTAGGAGTAAAAATACAATATTGACAATATTGTTGCATCTCGAAAAAAAAAAGTATAACTAGCTAGCGCTTGGTTTTGAAACCTGAAGACTAGCTTGTGACCTCCACGCAGGCTTCTGAGTGAGGCCCGAGTTATGAGACCGCGGTTTTATTTAGCTAATATTTGTAACCTTCAATTGTGGGAGATTACCTGTCCTGGTCCCTCAGAGTAATGCGAGGACCGAACAGCGGAGGTTGTGAATCGTCGTACAGCCTGTCCCAGCATGATTATTTTTAGTTTATTTGCTTGTTCCTTCAAACAAGAACAAATGTCTGCGACCTTCTTGTTGCTGTATGAGAGAATGTTGAACAGCCTTATGGGAAATCAAAACGAGTTAGCTAGGACTGGGAAATGTAGTCTTCTTCTTCTTCTATGAGGTTTAACGGCGGTTGGCATCCAATTTGTTGCAAATGTCTGCGACCTTCTTGTTGCTGTATGAGAGAATGTTGAACAGCCTTATGGGAAATCAAAACGAGTTAGCTAGGACTGGGAAATGTAGTCTTCTTCTTCTTCTATGAGGTTTAACGGCGGTTGGCATCCAATTTGTTGCATTACCGCCACCTACTAGACTGGAGTACAACTCCCTTATACTTTGCTTGAAAAATAAAAATGTACTATATAAATACCATACCATCTAACACTACACTCACTAATTTCAAAATTATATCAAATAAAATTAACACCACCTATTCCACTAATTAAATGTATTTATTCCTATCTCATGCCATCATCCTGAAAGAATGGGACATCACCACTTAACGCACTCTGTAACTCTTCTGATGTCAAGCCTCTCACACACAAATACCTCTCTGCAGCTGCCCCCACAACCTCAATTTTCTGCGACTTCTGTTCCATCCCTGCAGTACAGTTGATAACCATTGCTATAAATGCTAAAAATCCTATCTTACTGAAACTTATATCACTTGTTGGTCTTTCCCTCTGTACTGGTATATCTCTACTACTCACACCACTCCTCCCCCTTAACCCATCATCCTCTACTTTCTTCACTGCCTCAGCATATGATAACTTCTGCACTAATCTAACCCTGGAAACATCAACCTGCCTCTCTCGCACAGGATATTTCTGATTCCCAGCTCCATGGGCACCCTTACAATTAACACATTCCACTACTTTCCCCAATACTACACATTCCTTTGTCTCATGCCCTTCTGCACACTTCTCACACATTGGAACCTCCCTCCTACACACTGCTGTCACATGCCCATAAGCTTGACACCTGTAGCATCGTAATGTATTTGGTGTAACGGATGTGAAATGGCTAGCTAGTTAGCGGGTACGCGCTAATAGCGTTTCAATCAGTTACGTCACTTGCTCTGAAACCTAGAAGTAGTGTTTCCCCTTGCTCTGCAAGGGCCGCGGCCTTTATGGAGCGATGGGTAACGACGCTTCGTGGGTGACAGTTGTTGATGTGTGCAGAGGGTCCCTGGTTCGCATCCCGGGTCGGGGCGAGGGGACGGTCTAAAGTTATACTGTTACATTGATGCTGTTGACCCGGATTACTGGTTGCTGCGGAAAAGGAGGAGGTTGAAAGGAGGGTGAGTGTAACGGATGTGAAATGGCTAGCTAGTTAGCGGGTACGCGCTAATAGCGTTTCAATCAGTTAAGTCACTTGCTCTGAAACCTAGAAGTAGTGTTTCCCCTTGCTCTGCAAGGGCCGCGGCTTTTGTGGAGCGATGGGTAACGACGTTTCGTGGGTGACTGTTGTTGATGTGTGCAGAGGGTCCCTGGTTCGCTCCCGGGATGGGGCGAGGGGACGGTCTAAAGTTATACTGTTACATTGGCACATACGCTCGTACAGGAAAACTTATATATCCT